>NW_017096149.1:0-9151 GCF_001412225.1 Nicrophorus vespilloides | reverse complement strand
GTTTTTGAGTAAATCAATGAAATGTAAAAACACTGCTTTTTCGAGCATATTTTAAATTTTGAACACTAATTACAGCCAAACGGCTAAAACCACAGTAATATATCGATACTTGCTAGTTTCGCCAAACATTCAGCTTTCATATGCATCTTTTGGATTCATTCTATGTATTATAGTTTTCGAGAAAATCAATGAAATGTGCAAACACTGCTTTTTCGAGCATTTTTAAATTTTGAACACGAATTACAGCCAAACGACTAAAACCACAGTAATATATCAATACTTGCTAGTTTCCCCAAACATTCAGCTTTCATATGCATCTTTTGGATTCATTCTATGTATTATAGTTTTCGAGAAAATCAATGAAATGTGAGAATACTGCTTTTTCGAGCATTTTTTCAACTTTGAACACGAATTACAGCCAAACGACCAAAACCACAGTAATACATCAATACTTGCTAGTTTCCCCAAACATTCAGCTTTCATATGCATCTATTGGATTCATTCTATCTATTATATTTTTCGAGAAAATCAATGAAATGTGAGAATACTGCTTTTTCGAGCATTTTTTCAACTTTGAACACGAATTACAGCCAAACGACCAAAACCACAGTAATACATCAATACTTTCTAGATTCCCCAAACATTCTCATTTCAATTTTTCAACTTTGAACGCGTATTACAGCAATTTTTTATGATTATGACACTTGACATTTCATTATTACAATTATTGTTTCAAATACTAAAATTGTCGTATTTCATTCAATAATTAATACAATGCGCAATTAAAGACACGTATTAATGAATTTTATAAAAATATTTTTCAATTGTTCTGAAAAATAAAATTTTCAGGTTAAAATTTTCAAAATAATGAAAAGTTTCATAACATAATAGAAAGTTTAGAAATCATATGCTTCAAACCTTCAAACTATAAATTTTCTTGTTCCAATTTCTTATATACAAAAGATATTATACTTTGACTTGTCGATTATACAACGAAACGGAAATGTCTTTCGCGTAATTTGCAGTATTTTCGTGGATCGTCGAAGCGCAACCTCCCTTCTTTTTCTCTTTTCTTCCTCCACCCACGCGATTTTCCAACCATTCTTTTTTTTTTCCACGAACGCGAATATGTGTTGCGTACATTGCAGAGTGCAATGAAAATATGTGAGGAGCATTTTTTCTTTCTTCTTTCGTTCCGCTTCGAAAACGCACACACACCACACGCGCGCGCTATGAAGACGAAAACAACAAAACGCTTCGATTGTCCGAGAAACCAGGAACAGAGGAACACGAGAGGTGACATAACAAAGTAGATTGCGAAACGTGAATCGTTTCCACCGGCGGCAAGGAGTGTACATAGATGGTGCTGCCGATGGCCGATATTTAATGGACGGAATGTACAATTGTAGAAAGTTACCAACAAATTGCTGCAATTTTTACAATTTTGTTTAATTATATACTAAAGTCATATATCTAAGGAATAATTGCTTTGGATAGATGTAAAGTAATATTGAATATTTCATTTCATTCACTATTTCTGTACTTTTTTTTTTCATATTTTTTTGAAGAAAAATTTATAGTATTATAATATAAACATTAATTGAAGTACAATTTCTGAAAAACAATAATATTTTTGTTCTTATATTATAATTAATAATAATAATGTTCTAGTAATTTTTGTATACTCCTAATAATGAAGAATTTCCATGTAACAAAATGAGTGTAATGAACGTACTGCACCTACAGACCTTTCGTTGCAAATTTCTAAATTGATTGATCGATTATACCGCAAAATAACTCAATAATTTATAGAACAAAACTACTTTCAAAATACAAGAAAATCAGCAATCTAATCATGAATAAATCACTGAAATCTGACAATATTTTTAGTGTAAAATTAATTTGATCAGAAATTTTAATTTAGTTTCATTGTAAATATTTACTTTTGTAACTCGTGGCAATTTCTTTACTTTTATATGTTGTTTTTCAGTTCTAAAATGAACCAAATTCATTTGTAATGACCATAATAAGCTTTAATGTAAATATCTTACTAAGTTTGTAAGTTTTTTTTTGTAAAATTATCTGTAATTGTGTAATGTTTTGCATTTGTTAAGAGTTATGTTTTGTAGGTGGTGACCAAAAAGGTTTTTGTAAGTTATGTGAATTGAACCAAATAAATGTAGAAATGTAGGTTGTTGCTGCTGCTTGATATTTAGCGAGCGGAATAGAATAGAAAGCGCCGAAGGAAATTGGATCGAATGGATACACGGTTATGCAGGAAAACGGCGATTTCGGGTGGAATGAAGGAAAAAAAAAGGATAATAATAAAAGTAAAGTTGTGATGTTGTTTATGGGTGCAAGGTGGCTGAGACCTTGGGTTTCTAATTTCGATTTGCGCAAAGGAAGTCAAGTCGTGCATGAACTAAAGAAAAAGGTGGTAAATACTGAAAATACACACATTTCGCTCTTTACTATTTCTGTTCATTCTCTCGTTTATTCTACGTATACAAAAAAAAAAGAGTGTTATATAATATAAAGTACAAGATAATAATTATTTTCTTTTTACATGTTAAAGCGTTGTTGGGATGGACGCCCGGCTATTCGAAGAACTCGAAAACTCCGGGATTGGACAGTCTATGAATGAGAGATTCACGATCACATACACACACGAAAATAATGTGGAAAAAAACCAATAATTAATGGTAGTAGTGGTTGTATGATGGTTGCAGGTGTTTCGAGTTGCGGGCTAAAGCCTCGTGATGGGCGGCGAAATGGGCGGCTTTGGCGTGCTCGACTTCCGGTGTGTCCAAGGGTGTACCGTCGTGGGCGATGGTCGGGACGTAACCGTAAGAATCCTTGTAACCGTAAACGGGAGCGTGGTTCTGGTGGATGGCGTAACCGGAGCCGTGGTTGGCTTCGGCGTGGGCGGCGAAGTGCTGAGCCCTGGCGTGTTGTACCTCCACTGTGTCAACTGGGACACCTTTGTGGCTCAGAACTGGGATGTGATGAGGTCCCGCGTAGGCCAGAGGAATGTGCGAGTAGATGCCACGACGGTAACGGTAATGGGCAGGACCTTGATGACCTTGTGGTCCTGGCTGTACTTTGGGAGCCCTCGCCAGGGCTTCGCTGACGGCGGCGAAGTGATGGGCTTTGGCGGCTTGCACTTCGGGAGTGTCCAAGGGTTTACCGTCCTGCCCGATGGAAGGAATCACGTGGGTCGTCTCGTACGCAGGGGCTACAGCTACTTTACCTTGAGGAGCGAATCCACCGTGAGATGGGCCGAAGCTCTGGACTGGAGCGTAGCTTTGTGGAGCCGGGGAGTAGCTTTGTGGAGCCGGAGCGTAACTTTGTGGAGCTGGAGCATAACTTTGTGGAGCTGGAGCAAAGTGTTGTCCGTTGGAGAAGCTGTGAGCAGGTCCAGCGGAATAACTAGGAGCACCGTGTCCTGCAGCAGGTCCTTGCTCGTAATTCTCCTGGAATTGTGGTCCGTGCTGGTAAGCGGGATGGGATTGCTCCTGCGCTAAAGCGGCGTAATGGTTGGCCTTGGCGTGCTGCACCTCTTCCGTCTCCACGGGAACGCCGTTCTGGATCACCGGGAAGTGCTGTGGTCCGCTGTACCCGACAGCCTGCTGCCCACCATATCCATGCTGCGGCCCTCCGAATCCCTGAGGAGCGTATCCGGCGGAAACCGCCGCCGCAAGCAAACACGACAAAATCTACAAAAAAAACAAAAACCGTTACCATAACACACTGTTATTCCATCACCATAGTTACCAGAACTCTCATTGTTGCTCGGTGACTGTTGACCTCTCCAAGTGAAGGAGCTCGGAGGAGTGTTTTGGAGCGACTGTGCTCTACCCCGGCCGATGGTCCACGTTTTATACGTTCCGCCCATGAGGAATCTCTCCCCAAAGCAAGGTTCCCCTTTCACCTGGATTGCGTACACCCCCCTCGTTTCTTAGTGTATCTGGTGGCGGCGGCGGCAAGACGAAGACAGACGAGCGAAACTCACGCATGGGAAGTGGACCAAAACGATGATAATTCGATTCTTTAACATATTTTTTTTTTGTTTTTAACTGCATCCACGAAAATCGCAATTTTACACCGCATTCCAAACTAATCATACTCACACACCAAAATCCAATCCGCTCGGTCCACTTTCGTTCGCTTAATTCCGCACGTTTCTAATTAACATTGTTATTATATTTTAAACGGAAACGGAAATTAACTTAATCGATCCAATTATCACTGATTTGTTAATGAATTAAGTTCATTTCCTCTGGATGACATTTACAAATTTTATCGATTGTTTTTTCAGATGTACCAACCATTATGCATTCAATCTCATTACAATTGCACAGGTAATAACGAAAAAAATGTTGGTAATTGTTTTTCCACCATGAATATAAATACACAAGCGATTATTTCACACTCATATTTTGTTTCTTTTAACGCCGATGTGATTTAATTAATAGTTAGAGAAAAATATTAAAAAAATATTATTACAATTGCACAAGTAATAACGAAAAAAAATTTGGTAATTGTTTTTCCACCATGAATATAAATACACAAGCGATTATTTTACACTCATATTTTGTTTCTTTTAACGCCGATGTGATTTAATTAATAGTTAGAGAAAAATATTTAAAAAAAAATATTAATTTTATAATTGAAAAATCACGATTTTCTAAATGAAATTAATATTTAATATAAACAAAAATAATAATAACTTAATAAATTTACCTATAAATGAATTAATAATTTAAAAGAAAAATAATATTTTTTTTTACAAAATTTTCTATTAATTTTGATTTTTAAATCTCACTTAGTTTCTATATGCTTCAATAGATTTGGTCTTTATGAATTCCTTGAAAACGTTTCATATTAATTAATTTCTTAATGTATCGTTAATTATGGTAATTGTAATTAATTAAATTCCTAACGAATCTATAATTATTATAATAGAATAATTGTAGATTTCATGCATTTTCAACATATATTAAAATTGGTTCGATTTTAATGAATATTAATTAATTTTAAAATTATACTATTTCTTAATTAGATTAATGAAAACTGTAGTTTAACAAAAAATAATTGAATTTTATATATTTTCTTAATTTTACTTTAGGCACATTTTAAAGCCTGTATTTATAGCTTCAATTGGATTAATGAATGATTTATGTGCTCATTCTAGTTCTCAAGATATAGAACAAAATGTGAAGACACTAATTATTAAAGAGTTAAAACAATGTTGGCCCAACTTTGACAGCTTATTACAGACAAACCACGAATTTCATAACATTAACTTTATACACATTTCAAAACCTATATTCTTATCTTTAATTGGATCATTGAAATATCTATGTGCTCATTCTTGTTCTCAAGAAATAGAACAAAATGTGAAGACACTAATTATTAAAAAGTTAAAATAATGTTGTTCCAAATTTGACTCCTTATTACAGACAAACCATGAATTTCATAACATTTACTTTATGCACATTTTAAAACCTATATTCTTATGTTTAATTCGATTATTGAATTATCTATGTGCTCATTCTAGTTCTCAAGATATAGAACAAAATGTGAAGACACTAACTATTAAAAAGTTAAAATAATGTTGTTCCAACTTTGACAGCTTATTACAGACAAATCACGAATTTCATAACATTTGCTTTAGGCACATTTCAAACCCTATATTCTTATCTTTAATTGTATCATTGAATTATCTATGTATTCATTCTGGTTCTCGAGATACACAACATAATGTCGAATGAAAATATTTGAAAAATTTCCACATAAATAAATTGGATTTTTCTAATAATAATTTGCTTATTTCAACAATTCTTAATTTATAAACGTATTAGTTCGACACAAAAAGGTATGTGTATAATGAAATATATGAAAATCATTGAGTTTAATTAGTCTGCAATGACAAATCACAATTTCATTACATTCGAAATGAATCATTTGTACAAATCGCATATATTCAATATTGTATATATATATATTTTTAAATCTAATTTTCTTGATTTAAATGCACTTTTTATATGCTCGAATGCATTTAGTCAACTTCGTAATAAACTAATAACATAAAAAAGTCCTCTTAATGAATTGTAATTATATTTTATAAAATAAATTTGGACAGTTGAAAAAAATGCAAACATATTGAAAAAAATGCAGATTTTTATAAGAAAATGTGTAATTTAAGTTATTCTGCCTATAAAATAATATATTTTGTACAGTTTCGACTTTGATTAAAAAAAATGAAATTATTTTCATGTCTTTTTTTACAGTTTTTTTTTAATTACAAAAATTCACACCTATAAAGTATTGCATTTTAATTGGAAACGATTATATAAAAGTACGCGATTTCAGTTTCTAACTTTTCTTTTCTTCATCCTCATAGACATTCTGCATGCTCCAATGAATTCGATCCAATTCAATTTTTAGTTCAAATGTAAATAGACCAGAAGTTTTCAATTAGAATTTTAATGTTCATCTGTTCACACTTTATATTCATTCAGTAATTGATTACACTTTTTCTGTTTATAATGCAATCATGCAGTAAGAATTTGCATTTTGATTCATTTCTGTAATCAAATATAGAAGAAATAGTGGAACAATTGTAATATTTATTCAATTTAATCTTAAAGAAATTAATTAAAATTTGTATAGAAAAAAATATTTTAAGGATAAAATATATCTTAAAATAATTTGATTGAAATTTCTTTTCTTTTTTCTTCTTTCTCTTTGATCCATATTTTCAACAACACTTAAATTAATATTTTTTTTATGAGAATCATTATTATTAATTGGTTTTCGTCGAAAATCGCAGTAATAATAAACGTGTAATTGCGTTTGAAAATTGTCGATTATATAAACAGTGTGAATTCGATTTCTACAATTTATATTTTTTTTCTTTCGTTCTTTTCTCTTATGGACAATTTATATTTTCTCGAATCATACACACATGTTACACGCTCCAATGGACTCGGTCAATTTCGTTTAGTTCTACTCGAAATGACCTAATATTCAATATCTTTTATAATATAATATTTTTTTTTGTATACATTTTTTTTTTCATTTTCGAAATTACTTTTGTGTTGTGATAAATTACAGACTATATTTCATTATATTGGGATAATAGGGTATTCTATTGAGTGTAAATTAATCATTCACATATTTTCGTAAGAAAAAGATGAATTTTTTTTTTCGATTAAAATTTACTTGAAGTTTTCTTATTAATTCGCCTTTAAACTATAATAAAATCAATTATAAATTATATGTAATATAATGAAAATAAGCAATTTAAAAGTTTTATGAAAATATTGTGTTTAAAATTTAATTTTAGATTGATCACAATTTTTTTTGGTGGGTTACAAAAAAATGTTTCAGTTTATTTTATAGGCAAACTACGAATCTCACTATTAGACTATTATACTCATTTTATAGTCTATATTGTTAGCTTGGATTATTGGATTTTATATGTGATCATCATTGTTTTTGAGGTATACAACAAAATGTGAAGACACTACTTTTTCGAGATTGAAAATAATGCTGTCCTAATAAACTGTAATAACCACGAATTTTATAATAAATGCTTTAGGCACATTTTAAAGTCTATATTATTATCTTTCTTCCGAAAAATGAAGTATTGATGTGCTCATCCTAGTTCTTAAGATAGACAACAAAATGTAAAGACACTACTTTTTTGAGACTAACAATAAACCAATAAACTGTAATAACCAAGAAGTGTATAATAATTACTTTAGTCTCATTTTAATGTCTATATCATTAGCTTTCATTGAATTAATGAAGTATTGATGTGATTATCCAAGTTCTTGAGATAAACAACAAAATGTGAAGACACTACTTTTTCGAGACTGAAAATAATGTTTTACTAATAAACTGTAATAACCACAAAATTCAGAATAATTATTTTAGACACATTTTAAAGTCTATATCAATAGTTTTCATTGGATTAATGAAGTATCGATGTGCTTATCCAAGTTCTTGAGATAAACAACAAAATGTAAAGACATTACTTTTTCGAGATTGAAAATAATGTTGTACCAATACCAATAAACTGTAATAACCACGAAATTCACAATATTTACTTTAGACACATTTTAAAATCTATATCAATAACTTTCATTGGATTAATGAAGTATCAATGTGCTTATCCAAGTTCTTCAGATAAATAACAAAATGCGAAGACACTACTTTTTCGAGACTGAAAATAATGTTGTACCAATACCAATAAACTGTAATAACCACGAGTTTCATAATAATTACTTTAGACACCTTTTAAAGTCTATATTATTAGCTTTCATTTGATAAATGAAGTATTGATGTGCTCATCCTAGTTTTTGAGATAGACAACAAAATGTGAAGACACTACTTTTTCGAGACTAAAAATAACGTTGTACCAATACCAATAATCTGTAATAACCACGAGTTTCATAATAATTACTTTAGACACCTTTTAAAGTATATATTATTAGCTTTCATTTGTTAAATGAAGTATTGATGTGCTCATCCTAGTTCTTGAGATAGACAACAAAATGTGAAGACACTATTTTTTGAGACTGAAAATAATATTGTACCAATAAACTATACCACGAATTTCATAATATATGCTTTAAACACATTTTAAAGTCAATATTATTAGCTTTATTTTGATAAATGAATTATTAATGTACTCATCCTAGTTCTTGAGATAGACAACAAAATGTGAAGACACTACTTTTTCAATACTGATAATAATGTTTTACTAATAAACTGCAATAACCACGAAATTCACAATAATTAATTTAGACACATTTTAAAGTCTATATTACTAGCTTTCTTCTGGTAAATGAAGTATTATTGTGCTCAACATAGTTCTTGAGATAAACAACAAAATGTGAAGACATGTAAAATAATGTTGTTTCAACTTTGACAGCTTATTACAAACAAATCATCAATTCCACAAAAATATACAAATCATACATTATAAAGTCTATATTCTCAGCTTTAATTGGTCTATTGAATTATCTGTGTATTTATCCTGGTTCGAGAAATATACAAAAAATATAAAAACACTTTTTGATAATTAAAAAAAATCGATGTTACAACTTTAATTAAATCAATTTTGAATCGAATTGAATGA
>NW_017096148.1:36498-47197 GCF_001412225.1 Nicrophorus vespilloides | reverse complement strand
AAAAATCGAAACGTTCCCAGTTTCCAGTACGTTTTTATACAGGTGCAAATTCTTCTACGCGAGTTTTCCAATTTCAATATTCTTTTTTTTTTCTTTTCTTGACAAGAGAAAAAAAGGATAAAATCTTCGCTTCTATAAACAACTTTAAACACAGTAACAATAATCTTTGCTCTATTTTCCAACACTAATTCATACATTCTTTGCCCGAAAATAGTTGCTAAATTTCAAATTTCACGTCCATTCATGAATCTAAGTGTGCGTTGACCAAACTTTGTTTGATTTCGTTGAGCTTTTGTTTTTCGTGTTGCAAAAGTGATATTCTTACATACTTGATTATTTAATCGCTGTAACTTGACTAAAACTTCAAAATGCCAAGAAAACAACCAATTCGCAAGCGAATTGTACAACATTTATTGCAAAATTGCTGTTCTCGGTGCACAATTTCCAAATTGTGAAAACAAACTAATGTGATTGAGTTTGGTCTTAAGCCGAAAGACAACAGATTCAAAACATTTCTACAATTTCCATCTGCAAAAGAAGTACATTAAGATAATTAAGACATGAAAATAAAATTATGAGAGTTACAAGTTTTCTAAAACCGCTGTTGATCGAAGAAAAGTTAAGACAAAGTTCGACTTTAAAAACATCAGTAAATTTAATGAAAACGTTAAAATATGTTTAAACTGTTTTGTCTATGATTTATCTATGTTTTCTCTTCGAATTAATATAAATTTGTTCAGTAATTCATCATTTTCTTGCTTCTTAAGAAATGTAGCAACTATTTTCGGAGAGAGAAAGTAATAAATTTAACAAAAATCGAAACGTTCCCAGTTTCCAGTACGATTTTATACAGGTGCAATTTCCTTTTTTTTTAAATTAAACACTAAAAGAAAATAAATAAATGAATGAATTGTAGATAAACAAAAAAGAAAATGAAGAAATCTAAATGTGAAGAATATATTTTAAATATAAATTGAAATTATTATATATAAAATAAATTAAGTAAGAAATGATTATTATTATACTAAAAATTATATAAATATTATATGTGGATAATAGATTTCGAGTTTTTCCTTTTGATATAGAGAGAGAGAAAGAATATCAAGGTATCAGAAAATTGAGAGAAAGAAAGAGAAAAAAACACATTTAGACATATCTGTGTACTTTATTATTATTATGTATAAATAGGAAGAGGTGAATTGCAAATTGTTTTCTTTATAAATGACAAAAAGTGCGTTTTTTTTTGTAAATGTAAAATCAATGTAAGACTGTATACTTTAGTTGATGGGAGATCGACAATACGCGGGTGTCTTCAGAAACGCTCTTTGATCAAACGATTTTTTTTTTGCAGCTTCTGTTATTTTAGGCTCACGACGACTGACCACAAGTTTTTTTGTTGTTGTTTTGGATATTCAGGATGAGCGGTTAAGCTTAGATCCACATCCTCGCTTTGTTGCGTGCCAAATTCCGCGCAGAAATTCGACTCTAAGAGTTCACTGAAACAGTTCAAAGGCCACTTTGTGAATGTTGAAACAATTTTTTTAATAAGAAAAAAAAACAGTTCTGTTATGAACTTTAACACGTGAATACATCTTTTTTAGAAGAAAATAAACTGTTTCAAAACAAACAAAAAATATAAATTTTCAATTACTAAAACTAAATTTTTTGAACTGTTTTCTTCGAACTCTTTTTGTTAAATTGATTGTTATTTCACGACCATTTTCGAAGACGAAATTGAACAAATCTTTGTTTGATCGATCTTATTGTATCCTATATTAATAATAATGATGATGATATACAGAGTAGGCCTAGAGGTGAGGACGGGTTTAACAAAAGAAAAACATATGTATTAAAACTAATTTGGAAAACTATCATTTTCTGTTTTCTGTTGACGATGAAGATTCAAATGGAGTTTATTATATTATATATATATATATAGAAAAATAAATAAATATATATTAAATTTATATGAATATATGAAATAATACAAAAGATGATTATGATTATACATTGCATTGTTCATATTGAGCAATCGCTTATTGAAATTGATATGAAAAATACTATTTATTATTATATTTATGATTACTACTATGAAATATATATAAAAAAGGGAAAGAAAACCGAGATTCACTAACTAAGAAATACATATTGGTAATGTATCGTTTGTTGAACTTTCCACCTTGTTCTGTTTTACACAGTTTTTTTTTTTCGTTTATATTTCTCGATGTTACTGTGAATGTAATGTAGTCTATTATAAATTTGTTTCGATGTAAATATACATGTTACGTATTATATATATATTATATATGTTATACATAATAAACTATTTATGTATAGACCAAAACATATATAACTGGATGGACTTTTGGCTGCGGTCGCGTTTCAGGTTTCCCAAATATCCCAGGCCTGAAAACTAATATACAGCAGAGTTACTACTGTTTGCTCGTCTGCTATGTCAATAGTAAGTACGCATTGTTTAAGCTTTATTCGTAACACATGTGAAAACACTTTCACAAGTTCGACAGCTTGTAACAGACGAATGGTATATGTTACGAATCTGTGAATGGGCTCATTGGATAGGCCATACATTTATCATTGAAAATGCATATTTGATAAATTAATGAACAGAAGTGTATATCGATTAATTAAAAAAACGTGAAGGCATTGCACCAATTCGATAAAATCACTAAAAAAAATAGTTATTTTCGAATTTATTTTTTATTTGAAGTTACAGTTCTAAAGAATGATTCTTTCGCTTTCGTTTGCTATAAAACACATTAATATTGGTCAGTTAATAAGAAAGTTATTAAGCTTTAATGTGTCCGCGGTTTTCGCGAATCGCAACTCAAGTCCCTCCCCATTTGAATCCCGAAAATGACATAAAATTTCGATTTCCACTAGGAGACCAGGAGTAGCGAGGAGGTATCTGCGCTCCTAGTAACGGTAGTTCCAATGCAACGGTAGTTCTAACGCAACGCTAGTTCTAATGCTCAGGTACTTACGTTTGTGTGAGTGAGCGAACTGTCAATCTGACAGCTACTGTCAGTGTCACAGCAAGTTAACAAGGGTTTATTGGATTTGCTGTTTATTCTACAATGTTCTAATTGCAAATTTAATGAAGAACCTGCTCCATTGCTTCCTCCTTCTCTTTCCTTGCATGGAAAACTTTGCTTTGAACACCATATTTCCCTGCAGACAAGTACCAAGACTACATGTTGCAACGATCACTAAAGTATCTGTTATCAGAAAAGATGTATCAGCAGAGATTATGGAAAATTCTTCAATTCAGTTGTTGCAACAACACACTGAAGCAGTATCATCATATAAGTATTTTCATTAGTTGCTAATAGTCGATAGATAAATAGTTAACTTGTCAACAATCGATTGGTAAATTTGTTATTATTTTAGGTGCAGCTACTAGAGGCTTCCAAAGAGTGAGTTCTGCAGAAAGTGAAAGGCTTTGTTTACTAGCAGTAGCAGTTTTCATTTGCAAATAGTCGAAAACCTTAACTTCAGAATGAAACAAAAAACATTACTTCTTTAAGTAGTTAGCAAATATAGATTAATTGTAGACTTCTCTCTAATTCTTAGAGACTATATAACATTTCTGTTTACCAGATTCAGTGAAAATACTGGAAAATCAAAAAGGTAATTTTTCATCAACACTCCCAAAAGTAAAGTATTTATATATCTATTGCTGCCTTCTAGATGATCATTAGAGTATAATATTTCTCAGATGCAGTGATATTATGGGAAAATCAGTTCCAATGGGATTTCTAATTAAATTAGATTCTAATAGGATTTTTAAAAAAATCAATAATATAACTCAAAACTATAGAATTTATATATATTTTATAATTACATAAGTAGTTACATAAGTATATAGATTCATGGGTGCTGTCCTCGTGGGTGTCCTCGTAAACAAGGACCTTTGGTCTATGCCTTAAGATAAAAAATCAGCATACTCTGAGGATTATACAATACATTGATGGGTACCATTGATTCCACCTAAAAGAGAAAAAAAACATTCTCTTGGTTTTTGATGGAATATATTCACCTTACTGATTTTCCCACATTTTCAATGCATCAAGCATCCAGATATACTGTCTCTAAGAATCATGCAGGAGGCAACAATACATTTATATGTGGCATTGAGTCCTACAAATAAAAGAACATATTTTAATCAGTATTGGTAATGATAGTATGAAAGTTACCTTTCTTGATTTTCCAGTATTTTCACTGAATCATGTTTGCAGAAATGTTGTACTGTCTAAGGATCACGCAGGAGGCAATAATACATTTATATATGGCATTGGGACCTACAAAACAGAAAAACTTTAAATCTCTGTTTGTGAATTGTGTATGAAAATGTACCTTTTTTGATTTTTCAGTGTTTTGACTGCTTATGGCAATTAGAAATGTTATTCAGTCTCTAAGGAAGCAACAATAGAATCATGGATGTCGCTTAGTTCTGCAAACAAATGAAAAACTCTGCAGTTCATTATTTGCAATTAAAAAATAGTGTTACAGGAAAATAGCCTCATGTGGTACTAGCAGGAGTACCCTTCCTAAGACAATAACAAGTTTAACATTGTTAGCTGAAGTTTCTGTTCTATCTTTTCTGAAGAGAAACAAACTTTGCTGATTGATTGATATCAACATGTTGAATTCAAACATTTATTGAAAGTGTATAACTTTGCCATACAAACGCATAGAAGTAGGAACCAATGGGGAACATTCTTCATTAAGTTTGTATTCAGAACATTGCAAATTAATGAGCAAATCCTATAAAGATATTCGAAATTTACTTCTACCACTAACACTATAATAGTTTACACGCAATTTGATTCAAATTATAGCTCCTGAAAATTCCAATAGATGACTCTGATTGTCATAATTGTAATGCATATAACTCGAAAACTAATGAGGAATTAACTTATTAGATTGAAGTAGTAATAATAGATTCGTTAAATAGTTCTTTTAGCAAATTTGTTTATTTAAATTAATAAGCTTTAAAGAAAGTGGATTTTGTACAGCGCCAAAATGGCTGAACTGTAACCTTTGCAATATTGCTAACAGATGGCGCCAACTGTCACAAAATATTGAATATATATTTTGCGCCTAAAATGCAGGCAACCAAACATACATATAGAATTTGATGAACAGATAGGAAAACAACGACTTAGATAATGGCCTGTATTTTCGTAAACTTGAGCTCCCAGAAGAATTTTGTACATGGATGTTGATCTCGAATGTACACGGATTAAAATTAGCGTAAATATTAGTTTGTAGCTGCAATGGTGTCTTCATAATTGATTAACAAACTTTGGTATATCACAAATGAGTTGGGAAAATAGGATCTTCGAAAATGGCCTGTATTTTCGTATACACCAACTCTTAAAAGAATTTTGGACATTAATATTGATCTTAAATATACAGAGATTAAAATGAATGTAAATATAGGTTTGTAGCTAGAATACCTTGGTCACAATTAATTATCCAACTTTGCTATTAGACGCAAACTCTCAGAAGAGTTTTGGACATTAATGTTAATCTTGAATATAGACAGATTAAATTGAGTTTAAATACAAGTTTGTAGCTACCATAGCTTCGTTACAATTAATTATCAAACTTTGGTATTAGATCTAAATGTTGATCTAAAATATACAGAGATTAAAAGTGAAAATATAGATTGATAGTTATATAAGATACTTTTAGTAGTATATACTAGTATTCATGTTTTCCAGTCTCCAAGGATCATGCAGGAAGCAACAATAGAATCATGGGTGCTACAGGGTCCATCTTCTTAATGAAGTAATATTTTTAGTCATCTTCAGCAGTTAAGGTTTCCACTATTTGCAAATTGCTATTAAACAATGCTTTCCACTTTCTGGAGAACTTAAGGTCGTCAATTATACATTAAAGGCATGTTGCTATCAGCTGCATCTAAAATAATAACAATTGTACCAATGATTGTTGACAAGTTGACTATTTACCTACCTTATGACTATTAGCAATTAATGCACATTCTTATCACTGATTCAGTATATTTCATGTAAAAGATTTCAAGAATTGTCCCTTGTTTCTGCAGTTTCTGTTGTATGTTTTCTGAAGACAAAGAACTTTAGTGATCAATGGTTTCACTACTACTTGCCCGAAGTGAAATATGAAGTTCCATCCAGGGAAATAGTGATAGCTGCACACATGTATTTATCCTCATCAATTTTAAAAGCTGTTTATTCTAGATCAATATTTACATTCAAAATTCTTCTGGGAGTGAGTTTCCATGATCAAAGTTCATTATCAAAGACGAAAACCTGCTATTTAATCAAAGTTTATATGTATGTTTGGTTGCCTGCTCTTTAGGCAATATAGTTCAGGCATTTTGGCGTTGCACAAAATCCACTTCCTTAAAATCGTTCTAATTTAAATAAATAAACATGTGAAAAGAACTATTTAACGAATCTAATGTTACTACTTCAATCTAATAAGTTAATTCCTAATTAGTTTTCGAGTTATATGCGTTAAAATTATGATAATCAGAGTCATCTGTCGGAATTTTCAGGAACTATAATTTGAATCAACTTGCGTGTGGTGTGAATTGTTATTGGTCGTCATTTGAACGTAATTTGAATCAACCAATAAGGAGCGACCGCAGTGACGAGCTCAGATACCTCCTCGCTACTCCTGGTCTCCTGATGTAAATCGAAATTTTCTGTTATTTTCGAGATTCAAATGGGGGGGGGACTTGAGTTTGGATTCGCGAGAACCGCGGACACATTAAAGCTTAATACCTTTCTTATTAATCAACCAAAATTAATATGTATAGTACTAAATGAAAGGGAGAGAATCATTCTGTAAATTCAAATTTTTATTTAGCACTTTTTTCAATTTGTTTTTTTTTTAATTAGTCTATAAACGCAGATTCTTCTTAGACCACCGAATACGCTACAATAAGCTTACTATCGGCATTGTGGTTTACCTGATACATCTATTATAGTAATCAAAATAAGTATATTAATTTAGTTTTCAATCCAATTGAAAAATTCTTTTTTCTTGTATTGATGTACTAATGGGAATACATAAATATGATTTATTATCTATTATAATAAACTAATCTAAAATAATGAATAGTTCAAAAGTGGAGAAATCAATTGAAAATGATTTATCGTACGTTATATAATGGAATTGATCATTAACAATTCATGTAAATTATTGTATAAAAGCCGTGAGCGTGATTTGATATATTCGAATTTAGATAAAATGATTGTCGCCTTGATCGTTTTTCAAACATTCTTCCGTTCGGTTTTAGGACATGGTTACAACGGTACTTTAAATATTTGTAAGTAGTTTTCTTATTTAAATTTTTCTTACATCGGTTTTTATATTATTTTCTTCAGTATTTTTGAATGAGAACAGCAACATTTACGCCAACTACGGTTGGTTCCTCGCCATAAACTACATCAAGGAGAGGTTCGATTTGAAATTGAATGTGCACGAGTTGCATGGAAGCAACGAGCGGTCTGAAGATTTCTTCAGGAGATGTTAGTTTTAAAATATTTCGTTGATTATGATAATTGAAGATTCGTTTCAGTGAGCGCAAAGTATGATGAAATGTTGCACGAGAACGCACCTCCGCATCTTATCGTGGACACATCGAAGTACGGTTTATTATCGGACGGCATAAAATCCTTCTCAGCTTCTTTAGCGATTCCAACGGTGAGCGCTTGCTTCGGCCATAGAAACGATCTCTTCTCCTGGAGCAATCTCTCCGACCGCGAATTGAATTACCTCATTCAGATTCTTCCGCCTGCTGATATAATTCCTGCTATTGTCCGGAGCATAGTCGCGAAGCAGAACTTCTCGACAACGGCAATCTTGGCGGACGAAGCTTACGGTTTACCACAACTCGATTGTAACGTTTACCTTCATTTAATTGTTATGTACTTTATTACAGAGATGCGACACAAATACAAACAGCTTCTGCAGAATCTCGCCACGCGACACATCATAGCTAAATTGGATACTTACAATCCGATCAGACAGCTTCTGCACGTGAAGAAGCTGAAGATCTTCAACGTTTTCGTTATCGGATCCATAAAGAATATAGAATCCGTCTTGAACGGAGCTGAGGCTATCAGCATGTTCGTCGAAAGGTATTCGTGGCATGCCATCACCCACGAAATGGGAGACGTCAGCTGCGAGTGCAGAAACGCGTCTCTAATCTACGTGAGACCTTCGCTCGCTTCAAGAAAGAACAAGAAACTCGATTACAAATTGCTAGAAGAATATCAGTTGGCAGAACGCTCCAAGATCTTCACCGGTTTCTACTTCGATTTCATCATCAGTTCTCTACTAGCTACAAAGTTTGTATAAAACTCTTCAACTCGAGAATCGCTGAACAGAAAGTTTCGGTTTCAGTGAGGCTTACAAACAATTCTTCCACGACTTATCTTACATAAAATCTTACGATTACAATGGTAGCAACACGCCGACACGTGACGGCTTCAATTTGAGGCAATATTTCTCCGGAGTAATTGAATTCTTCAGCACATAAGATTTGTGTTTAAACTTTATATTTTTTTGTTTGTTTTAGGAGAAAGCTGTCTCAAATATTCGACCTTTTAACGTGAGCAGAAACGGCTACAGCAGTCTCAAATTTAACATGGAAATTCTTGCGGTTAATCTGAGGGAAGGTTCGGTTTACACCAGCAAGAAGTTAGGTTTGTGGGCTGCCGGTTACGATAATCCGCTGGAACTGGAGGATCCGCAAAGTTTGAACATTTACAATTCGAGGATCGTCTATCGAGTCATAACGATTGCTGTAAGTAAATTGTATAATAAATCATTGCATAATTACGAATGATTGCAGCAAAGACCGCTGATTTTCGAAGATCCTGAAGCGCCGAGGAAGTTTTCCGGCTTCTGCGTCGACGTTTTGGATGAGATTGCCTCGATGCTGAACTTCGATTACGAAATCTTCACCGTTTTGGATGGGCAGAAAGGTGCAATGGACAAGGATGGTAATTGGAACGGTATGATCAATGAACTGGTCTACAAGAGAGCGGATATAGCTATTGGTTCGTTGTCGGTAACATCGCAAAGATCTAAATTCGTGGATTTCACTGTGCCTTACTACGAAATGTCCGGGCAAACTATCCTGATGAAATTACCAACAACGCACACATCCATCTTCAGATTCCTCATCGTTTTCGAGTACATGGTCTGGCTCTCTATAATCGGCGTTTATCTAATTACAAGGTACACGCAATTATCTGTTAATTAGTTTATATGAAAGATTATGATAATTGCAGTTTTTGGCTTTGGTTGCTGTATAAATTGAGTCCGTTCGGGGCGAGGTATGGACGCGCCAACGAGCAGCTGAACTTAAGAAATTTCACCCTAATCGAGTGTTTGTGGTTCTGCTTGATTGCGTTCACCCCTCAAGGAAGCGGTGAAGCCCCGAGCAACGCTTCAGGAAGAGTGATGACCGCCTGTTGGTGGCTCTTCGGCTTCATCTTAGTCTCTTCGTACAGCGCAAACTTATCCGCTTTCCTCACCGTCTCTCGCCTGGAAACTCCGATCAAATCTCTGGAGGATCTTTCCAAGCAGTACAAAATACAGTATTCGACGATAAACAATTCGAACGCCATGAATTACTTCAAGAGGATGGCTCAAATCGAACGCAAACTCTTCTTGTAAGTGTGTAAATCATCAATTTAATGATTGAAAATTGTTATTTTAAAGGAAATGGATGGATTTGAATATCTTCGATGAAGATTTGGACGATTATCAAAAATCCAGATTGGCTGTTTGGGAGTATCCGTTGAGCGATAAGTACACGAAGATTTGGAAGCAGATGAACAACGTGGGACTTCTTAATTCGACAGAAGAAGCTTTGGAGATGATCAGAGCGTCGGAGAATTTCGCCTTGATGATCGACGGAATCGACGCTAAATATCTGGATTTGACCAATTGCGATTTGCAGATTGTAGGCGAAGAGTTCAACAAGAAGCCGTTGGCTTTCGCGGTGCAGTTGGGGTCGACCCTCAAGGATCAAATGAATTCGGCGTAAACGAACCAAATCAATATCTAAATACGATATTTAATTAAGTGTGTTGTAATAGAGTTTTGCAGCTGTACAATAAGAGGATTCTGCAGAGGTTCAAGGAGAAATGGTGGGCCAACAATCCGAACAAAGTCCACTGCCAAGTGGATTCCGTTTCGGAGAGCATCAACGTCGACAACATCTTCGGCATCTTCATATTCCTCTTCCTCGCCGCTCTGTGCGTGGTGATCTTTGCGCTGGTAAAGCGTTTCTGGTCGTGGCTGAAGACACGAAACTAGAGCGGAAACCTTTCAATCCACCCTAATAATTAGAGTAATTGCGAATCGATCGATCGGTTTGCGGTGTGTGGCATTTTTCCATTTCAGTTCAGCTGCTTGTTTTTTTTTCTTGTTTTTTGTTCTCCTATTATTTTGTTTTTATCAACACGATGCACGCGACGGCCGAGCAAATAGACTGTCCATAATTGATTATTATTGTCTGTTTATAACGAACACATCGCTAAGCAACAAAAAAAATGTGTGTGTGTGCGGTCGGTGTTAACGTTTGTTGCTACAAACACGTATTGGAAGCAGATCAATTCGATGCATGGTCGAACGAAAATGCGGAAGATCCACGTAGCCTTTGCGTTTC
>NW_017096148.1:239-36477 GCF_001412225.1 Nicrophorus vespilloides | reverse complement strand
ATAATGATTTGCAGTGTTCGTCAATGAGGAAGGTAATTTGGTGGCCGAGAAGGCCGTCGACGTCGCTCTGGATTACGTGAAGAGAAACACCAAGCTGGGTGTTAAAGTCGACATGGAGAGGGTCGTAGGAAATCGGACCGATGCTAAGGGTTTATTGGATTCCCGTGAGATTATCCCAAAACTGATTATGCAAGACAATTAATTAACTTCTTGAATTGGTTGCAGTTTGCAAGACGTACAACGATATGCTGGATAGTAAGAAGCAACCCAATGTTGTGTTGGATTTGACGATGACCGGTTTAGCTTCGGAAACTGTTAAATCTTTCACTGCGGCTTTGGGTTTGCCGACGATAAGCGGTTCGTTCGGGCAGCAGGGCGATCTCAGACAGTGGAGGAACATCGACCAAAACCAGCAGCAATATCTGATACAGATCATGCCACCAGCAGACGTAATCCCCGAAATCATCAGATCAATAGTCCTGAATCAGAACATCTCCAACGCGGCTATACTTTACGACGAATCATTCGGTTAATACATTTGTACACAGACAGTGTAATTTGTAAATGCTGAACGAATCGATTTGTTTCAGTGATGGATCACAAGTTTAAATCGTTGCTGCAGAACGTCGCGACGCGTCACGTTATCGCCCCGATTAGTCCGGACAACCAGAAGGATCAGCTGATGAACTTGAGGAAACTGGATATAGTGAACTTCTTCGTTTTAGGTAGTTTGAATAACATTAAACGGGTGCTGGACGCGGCGGATGGCGTGAGCTTCTTCAACAGGAAGTACGCGTGGCACGCGATCACGCAAGATAAAGGAGACATCAAGTGCGTCTGCAGAAACGCGACGGTGATGTTCGCTAAACCGACCCTCGACAACCAATACCAGGACCGTAACGGCCTCATCCGAACCTCCTATCAATTGAACGCCGACCCAGAAATCGCCGCTTCTTTCTACTTCGATTTAGCTTTACACACCTTCCTCACCATCAAGTAACTTTTCCATTAATTCAACTCACAAACAATTTAATAACACAATCTTCCAGAGATATAATCTCCGAAGGCGCTTGGCCTGGAAACATGTCCTACATCACCTGCGACGATTACAACGGAAAGAACACACCGGAAAGACCCACAATCGACATCAAGAAATACTTCAATAAGGTTTAATTATTTCCCAACAAAATTTCATTTATTTTTGTACAATTATTCTTCAATTAAAGGAAAACTCAGAGACTCCAGTTTACGGCCCTCTGAAGATCATCTCGAACGGACTAAGTTCAATGGAATTCAGCATGCAATTGAGCGCGGTCGGAATCCGCGAAGGTTCGTCGGATAAATCCGTTCAGTTAGGATCGTGGAAGGCCGGTTTCAACAACAATTTGACTCTTTTGAATCCTCAATCCATGACCAATTACACGGCAGATGTTGTTTACAGAGTGGTCACGGTTTTGGTAAATCTTAATCAATAAATATCAAAGAATTATTATCAAAAGAAAAGAGTGTTTTCACAGCAACAACCTTTCATATTCAAAGATGAGAAAGCGCCGAAGAAGTTTTCCGGCTATTGCATCGATCTTATAGATCAGATCGCCGAAATCCTCAAATTCGATTACGAAATTGTGCCGGTGCAGGACGGAAAATTCGGGAATATGGACGAGAAAGGAAATTGGAACGGTATAGTCAAAGAGCTGATTGATAAGAAGGCCGACATCGGTTTGGGATCGATGTCGGTGATGGCGGAGCGAGAAAACGTTATCGATTTTACCGTTCCTTATTACGATTTAGTCGGAATTACGATACTGATGAAATTACCGAAAACGCCAACATCTCTATTCAAATTCTTAACCGTCTTGGAGAACGACGTTTGGCTTTGCATTTTGGCCGCATATTTCTTCACGAGGTTTACAATTGCAGCAACTATAATTGATGATTAATAAAATTTAATTACATTTTCTTTTAGCTTCTTGATGTGGGTTTTCGATCGATGGAGTCCGTACAGTTATCAAAATAACAGGGAGAAGTATAAGGACGATGAAGAGAAACGCGAGTTCAATTTGAAGGAATGCTTGTGGTTCTGCATGACTTCGTTGACTCCGCAAGGTGGTGGCGAAGCTCCGAAGAATCTTTCCGGAAGATTAGTTGCCGCCACTTGGTGGCTCTTCGGCTTCATCATCATCGCCTCGTACACCGCCAATTTGGCCGCTTTCTTAACGGTTTCGCGATTGGATACGCCGGTGGAATCTCTGGACGATCTCTCTAAACAATACAAAATTCAGTACGCTCCTTTGAACGGTTCTTCGGCGATGACTTATTTCGAGAGGATGGCCGATATTGAGCTTAGATTTTACGAGTAATTATTCCAGTATTAATATGTTTTAAATGTAGTTAAAAATTCTTGGGATTCTTTAGGATTTGGAAGGATATGAGTTTGAACGATAGTTTGACCGATGTGGAGAGGGCGAAGTTAGCTGTTTGGGATTATCCCGTGAGCGATAAATACACGAAGATGTGGCAAGCTATGAAGGAGGCAACTCTACCAAACACTCTCGACGAAGCTGTGAAACGCGTGCGGGAATCTCGTTCTAGCAGCGAAGGATTCGCGTTTCTCGGAGACGCAACAGATATTAAGTATTTGACGTTGACCAACTGCGATCTGCAGATGGTCGGGGAGGAGTTCTCCAGGAAGCCGTACGCCATCGCCGTGCAGCAGGGATCTCCTCTTCGAGACCAATTCAATACAGCGTATGATTTTATCCACTTATTAGAAGACTAAATCTATTGCGTGTTTTTATTTTAGGATTTTGCAATTGCTTAATAAAAGGCAATTGGAGAGGTTCAAGGAGAAATGGTGGACGAACAACCCGAAGGCAATAAAATGCGAGAAACAGGACGACCAATCGGATGGAATCAGCATCCAGAATATCGGCGGTGTCTTCATAGTGATCTTCGTCGGAATCGGATTGGCCTGCATCACTCTGGCCTTCGAGTATTGGTGGTACAAGTACCGCAAAGGATCGAAAGTCATTGCTGTGCAGGAAGCGCAGCAGACGCGACCGCCGAAGAATTTACCGCGCGACGACTTCAAGCAGAACAAACTGTACCCGCGCTCTCGTTTCTAAACTGTAAACATTTAGTGGACAACACGCAGCTTGTTGAAGGGGACCTCTCGAGAAGCACGTTTGTAACAAAATTTATTTATATATTGTAATAATAATAATAATGGAATAATATTTACAAATAATAGTTGTAACAATATAGAATAATAATAATAATAATAGAAATAGACCTTAGGACTAATTATGGTATTATAGTATTGGTATTGGAGAATTGTTAAATAATACTTCTATACATAGTTTAAAATAAATAATTAAAATCACATCAAAAAAAATATTAAAATTAATAAAAATATTTAAAATAAATTGTAAAGTTATTGTATGTAAACGAGCCAATGATAAGTAGAAGAAAAAATAATGATGGAAATGTGAAGAGGACATTTTTACGGTTCTCAAAGTCCGGATTGCAGTTTATGGCCACATTCAAATGCGTGCTTTTTATTCCTTCTTTGCACCAATCTCGAGTGTTTGGTTTACAGGAAAATAATTCGGTTCTGACTATTTGCAATGCACGATGTGAACGCGCCATAAGTCTGGGCTTAGGCTCTCTCTCTCTCTAGGATCGGAGTTTGCTTTTAACCCAAGGAAGTAAACGCTTTAGGATTTACGTGGGAAAAAGTTGTGCGAAGAAAGAAACGCGGCGCTTCTTGGATGCATCATCATCATCATAACTCGATGGTTTGCGTGGTGAGTTCGATGGGCAACTTCTTGAGTCCTGTTTTGTCCAATTCCAGTTCGATGGTGAGACTCTCGACTTCCACTTCGAGAGCTCTCGTGCGTCTGTACATCTGCACGTAGTTCATCTGCAGCTGCCTCTGGTATCGCAGCACCTTTTCCTTCTCCTGCGCCCAAACGACGCGCTCCTTCTCGAACTCGCGTTTCCTCAGGTCCAGTTCGCTCTTCAGGCCAACCAGCTCGTGTCTGGTCGCCTCCTCCGACACCGCGTTCAGTCTTTGTATTTCCAAATCTTCTCTGCTGCTGCTGCCGTTGCTCGCGCACTCCTCGCGCTCCGCCCTTTGCCTCTGCGTCCTCCCAGGTTCCAGACCTTCGTACTCGCTCATCGACACCTCGGAGAGTTCTTCGCGAAGCTCTTGGACCTCCTTCCTCAGACGCTCCGTTTCACCGCTCTGCACGTAAATCGGTTCTATCACCCTCTTCAGCTCATCGATTTCCGCCTCCTTCTCGGACACTACATCTTTCACAAACTCGAGCTGTCTCTCGCGCTCTTCCAACAGCTCCCTGGCATCCCGAAAATCGTTCCTCATCTGCAGCAGCTCGTGTCCTTTCGTCGTCTGCTCATTCTACAAAATACAATATTCACATTAACATACAACTAAATGATAATTAACAACAGAATTATACCTGCGAGTCTTTCAATTGCGATTTCAGCAGCGAGATTTCCCCTGTCTTCTGACACAAATTCCACTCCGTCTCCTCCAATTTGTTGCGAAGGATTTCCACCTCCTGCAGAAGTATCTCGTTTTGCGCGTTAGCTCTTTGGGTTTCCGCGGCGAGCCGCTTCTTCTCCTGCACGAACTGGTAGTTCTGCATCATCATCAGCTGCTCCATCTTGAGCGCCTTCTGCGACGCCGTCCTCAGCGTGTTCTCGTGCACCGTTTTCAGGCGTCGCAACTCGCGCTCCCAGCTGCGCTCCTTCTCCTGGTACACCCTGAAGATGACCTGCTCGTTGTGCTCCATCGTCTGCCGCAGATACGCCAGCTCCGAGTCTCGGTCCCTGAGCGCAGCTTCGAGCTCCGACACTCCCGAATCCGACGGTGAGGGTGTCAGATCCAGAAGACTTCCGACGTCCTCGTTTGCCAATATATAAGACGGTTTATTCCTGCGCAAAAAGGAAATAGTTAAATTGGATTCGCAACTTAAGATGATGATTTAGGACTTACACTATGGATCCAGACAACGTCGATCCGGGCGATTTCCTCACGCTCTCCAGACTATCGTAGTTGATGAGTTTGTGCGGCAAGGAGGTCAGAGAGCTCATGGCCAGAGGTGGAGAAGACGCGGCGGATCTCAGCTTCCTGTCCAGCGAGTAGTTGTTCATGTGAGCGTTCATCTGCCGCAAATCATTGCTACCTGAAGATCCAAACAATATTATTACAACAAGAACATATACAATCTCGCGAAAAGTAATCCAAATATTCATGGAAATAAGCTTATCCATACAACGTATTAAAAATGTGCAGTTCACGCAATTACCGGACATAAAAAAAACTATTCTCAGAAGAACCATTATTATGTTCAGCACAAGAGAAATTCTCGTAAACGACATTTGCATAAACGAATAGAGACAACTTATTCATATCTCCTTATAAATATTGAAAGTCATTTGAAGAAGCAATTGAAGACATAACAAAATATTCTGCAGAAGCATAACTCTTGTAAACAAGTCAAGTCAAGTGATGTAATCTAAACTTCTATGAACTTACTTCCGTAGAGGGTGAGCCTGGATCCTGGTCTGGTGAGGATGGGCGTAGAGCCGTACCGTTCTCCTGCGATGCCGAACCTCGCCGCAGGATTCAGGGCCGGCTTGAAGGCTATGGGTCTGATCACAACTTTGCCCTGCAAAATGAAACAAAATAAGTATAAACCAATTGGTTATCTTCATTGCAAAGAAGGAAACATTGAGATCGCGTGCGCCGTTTTTCGAGACCTAAAAACCCGTATAATGGGAAGCGCGCAATTATCCGGTATCGCACCGTCTAGGATGGATGAAAAGATAACCCGAAGGAAGAGGAGGACGGACCAGAAGGATGATGAAGAGAAAAAGAGAGATCTTTCTCTTCGTCACAAGCGAGCGCTCACGGACGGTACCGCTAGGATGGGTTGGCCTGAAGCCCCCCAGGTCATCTAGCAAGCGAAAACAAAATACAACTACAAAACAATAAAAAAAATGAAATTACAGGTGCCTAATACAATAAACGTTCTTCCTCAGATGCTGTCCATTTCTCATTCTCTCATTCTATCTCTCTCTCTCTCTGTTTCACTCAATCTCATCCGTGCATTTCTCTTTCTTTCTTCTTTTCATTTTGTTTGACTCCTTCGAAAAGCCATTAACTAATGCCCCACACCTTCGCGGATAGTGTACACTACACCTCAGGATCGGTCCACATCCGCAAACCCACACTTACTCGCACGATTTTCCAACAACCAGACACATCACATCTTTCAGTAGTCGAACGCAAATTATGCTCAATTTCAACGCAGACATGCAAATCGCTCGCTTCGGACACTCCTCTTACGTACCAGAAAAAAAAAATAAACTCATACAATTACATCCATCAAAACCAATTTGTGAACAAAAACAAACAGATTTACTTACAATCTGCTGTTTTTTAATTATTCCGAAAGCTCAAATATTTACTTCTTCAATTTTCAAGAGTTTTATAATCAACTTTATATACGTTTTTTGAAACGACAAAAAGATGCAGTAATTAGTTAATTCAATAAAATTATTTTATAAAACTTCTATTTTCACTTTGTGCATTGAATATTTTCCATATTATTTATACTTTTCATGGCACCATGAGTTTCAACCAATTGGTAAATGCAATAAAATTATTTCAAAAAATTCTATATTCAATTTATATAACAACATTTTTCATTTATGGAAGAGTTTTGTAAAATTAAACTAAAGTATAATTTCATGAAAAAAACATCAAATTTTATTAAGTTTTTATTTAAGTATTTATTAAGTTTATATTAATCATTGATGATTGATAAGTATTACTATTCTTTATTGAAATTGTGTGTTTTTTTAATCAAATAATAATTGAAAAGTTAACGTGGTTGCCTACTATAACATTAATTTCCGATAGATTTAAATACAATTCTTAATTTGACCATAAGCTCCAGCAATTAGTGAATACAATAGAATTATTTAAAAAACATTAATTTTCAATATGTGTATTGATATTTTCTAATAAGATTGATTTTCATAGAGTTACAAGTAAAAACATAAATTCACATTTCTTTCATAATATTGGTTTTCATAAAGCAATAAATGAAAAACTAAAGAAGTTTCAGATATTTTTTCTATTTGGTCTATGTTCTATATTATTTTGCATAGTTTTTTCACTGAATAAGACTTAAATCTATATAAACTTTGTTCTAAAAGTTTCCTTTTAATTTACAAGAATGATTTAGCAAAAATTCTCGCTCGAGACGCATATTTTTCAATTGCCGTTGTTGCATCGAGACATATGCAGGAGCAATTACGTTCGTTTTCGCACAATAACACGAAGTAAATTGCTGAAATTCAAAGAACGAAAGAAAATGTTAATGTTTTGAGACTGGGAGGAACAAAACGGAAGACGGACGGACGGACGGTCAGGAGACAGACAAAAGGATGCACGAACAGATGTGTGCGCGTCCGCAGGATTCATTTGGTATTCCGACACGAAAGTGGAAATTTCCTTTCTTTCAGTCCCTCTTTAAAATTCTAATAATAACGGAAATCGACGTCTGGACAGATGCTCGCTCTTTTGTTGGACGCACGCCACAGCAAAACCATTAAAAAAGAAATATATATGAAGAAGACTGTAGAGACTAATTTATTTTCTCTACACTTTTTTAGCATATTCCTTTCGAATAATGTACAAAAAAATGATGCACAATTAATAAATTAAGGTTTTTTTTTATTTTGGCAAAAGGCCAAGGACGTTTCCCTTCAGTTTATTATTGTTGTTAATAATGCGAAATATAAATGATGTTGGAAAAACAGCATAAATCATTCGCAAATTTGCATTTTTTTTGGTTGTTGTTGTTGTACCGCTTTCTTCATCTGTATTCAAATTAATCGGTTCGTTGTCCGCGTGTCGTCTTCATCCATCCACATTATTCAAATTATGAAGAAAGAATCAAATAATTAACGTGTTAAAAAAAGCAACAGAGAACTTAAATTTTAGAATTAATTTACATAAAAAAAGCAAATATTAATATTCATTTCGTAGAAATGAATGCAAGAATATTCATTTAAGTATATTTAGAACTATTTTGTAAATTATTGAAAATTTTAAGACTCTTTTTTTTTGGTATCAAAATGTTCATAAGAAACTTTCTATATGCTTTTTTTTCCCTGTATGTTCCAGTTAACAAAAGTAAATGAGGCTTAAACGAGTTTTAAAATTGGTGAAAACACACCTCTTTTACTCATTTCTGCCTTGATGTTGAGCCGATGTTATCTTATTTGCCTCTTGTTTAATTACTCTTGTAAATTACAATTTATTTTTTTGGGGTTTAGGTAGACTTTCTTATCTCCCCCCGACTAGAAAAAAAACAACGATCCTAATCTGCTCTGTCGGATCAGTCTATCCGTCTGTCTGTCCAACGGTCGGCTGAAGAAGCAGCAGAAAGAGGGACGAGTTGAGAGAGCGAAGAACGGTTTTTGCGGTTCGAAGAGACGACAAAAACATAAATTTCCAATTTCCCGTCCATCCATCCATCCGACCGACCGACATTCGAAACATTCTGACTTTTCCTTTTCGATAGACGCAACAGTTTTCCCACAAACGCGATCGAAAGAAATAAAGGAAGAAAAGAGAAGATGAAACAGTTTGTTTACAGTTCGTTTAACCTAAAGAAAACCGTACTTAAAACTGAACAAGATACATAAATATTTACGTTTGCAAATCGGATGAAATTCCTTAAGGAGATACAAAAATATATATATGTGCAGTATTAACATAAATTTCTTCTCGATCAGAACGAAAATATCAATAAATTCATTTTTTTTTATTTCTTTTCGAAATCCGCAGATTTCCTGCACGAAATTACGCAATATTCCGAAACGGAACAGAGAGATACGCAATATTTGAATCGCGAGTGGATGCGAATGATATACAAAAGAGATGCATAATGCATGGACCACATGCATTATGCAAGAGATGTTGAAAGGAGGGAGAGCGAAAAAAAAAAGAAGTGGATTTATATAATAGGAAGCAACGAAAACGTCGGATTCGCACGGTTCGAATATCGCTGAAGATATGATACAAAAAATATCTTTAACGTTTTATTTAATTATTCGATAACTACGTAAGTTAATTAGATAATTGAATATGCAAGTTAATGATAAAACTTTGATCTTTCCAATGAGTTAATTTACAAATTTGTGTTTTTTTACCATTCTCTTCTAATCAATTGTCAAAATTGTTCATTAATTGAAGATGCAGTATTAACGTATTATTTAATTACTCGTTTACTATTTATAGTAATTAGACTGTACACTATAAAAATTAAACATAAACCTAGGGATTTTTCAATAAGTTTACTACAAATTTCGTGGTTATTACCATTGTTATGTAATCATTTGACAAAATGAATCAATAAGATTCAGGTTTGAAAAATGCAACGTCTTCACGTTTTACTTCATTACTCACTAACTACATAAGTTAATTAAATTATTCGATGATCTAATTAAAGATAAAATTATGATCTTTCTAGTGAGTTAATTTACAAATTTGTATTTTTTACCATTCTCTTGTAATCAATTGTCAAAATTGTTCAATAATTGAAATGCAATATTGACGTATTATTTAATTACTCGTTTACTATTTATAGTAATTAGACTGTACACTATAAAAATTAAACATAAAACTAGGGATTTTTCAATAAGTTTACTACAAATTTCGTGGTTATTACCATTGTTATGTAATCATTTGACAAAATGAATCAATAAGATTCAGGTTTGAAAAATGCAACGTCTTCACGTTTTACTTCATTACTCACTAACTACATAAGTTAATTAAATTATTCGATGATCTAATTAAAGTAAAATTATGATCTTTCTAGTGAGTTAATTTACAAATTTGTATTTTTTACCATTCTCTTGTAATCAATTGTCAAAATTGTTCAATAATTGAAAATGCAATATTGACGTATTATTTAATTACTCGTTTACTAGTTTATAGTAATTAGACTGTACACTATAAAAATTAAACATAAAACTAGGGATTTTTCAATAAGTTTACTACAAATTTCGTGGTTATTACCATTGTTATGTAATCATTTGACAAAATGAATCAATAAGATTCAGGTTTGAAAAATGCAACGTCTTCACGTTTTACTTCATTACTCACTAACTACATAAGTTAATTAGATTATTCGATGATCTAATTCAAGTTAAAATTATGATCTTTCTAATGAGTTAATCATCAAATTTGTAATTTTTACCATTTTCTTGTAATAAATTGTTAAAATTGATCGATAAAATATTCAAACCTTAATGCAGTATCTTCAAGTTTTATTTAATTACTCGTTAACTATACATACTAATAAGTTCATCCAACATAGAAATTCAATATAAAACTATAGTCTAACCAATTCGTGATATTTACCCTTCTTCTGTAATAAGTTGTCAAAATTCATCAATAAAATTGGGGCTTTGAAAATATACTGTCTTCACGTTTTATTTAAGAACTCACTAAATATGTTTACTAAAAATAGAGTATTCAATATGCAAATCGAAGATGAGACTATGACTTTTTCAATATCCTATAAAATGTGTGATCTTTGTGCGTTTTCTCAAATATTTGATCAAAATTAAGAAATAAAATTTAGGTTTGCAAAATTAATATCTTCACGTTTTTAACTGTTGAATTACTCGCTAACTATATATACTAATTAGTTCATGCAATATTGAAATTAAACAGAAAATTATTGGTTTTCAAATAAACTTACTACTAAATTCTTCTTCTGAAATAATTTGACAATAACATTAGGTTTTGAAAAAATGCAACGTCTTCACGTTTTAGTAAATTACTCACTAACTATGCATACTAAATAAATAATCCAATATGAAAATTAAATAGAAAACTTTGCCTTTTTCAATAAGCCCACTACCAAATTTGTGGTCTTCACCCTTCTTTTGTAATAAGCTGTTAAAATTGATCAATAAAATTTTGGACTGAAAAATGCACTTTCTTCACCTCACTAAATACATACATATTAGTGAGTGTTAGTGAAAGTGTAGTGTTTTCATGTTTTATTTAATTACTCATTAACTATGCATACTAAATAGATCATCCAATATGAAAAAGAAACGTAAAACTATAACTTATCCAATAAGATTTGTGTTTGTTACCTTCTTTAATGCAATAAGCTTTCAATAATGTTTAATAAACTTGAAAAAAAAATGCACCTGCGTTAACATTTTATTTAATTACTCGATAACCGCGCACGCTAATTAGATCATTGAAGACGCAAACCGAAGATAAAACTGTGGCCTTTCTTAATAATAAATAATTTGAAAACTCGCCTTCACGTATTAACGATAAGATGGAGACGAAAATTGGGTACGTCAATTTTCGGACGAAATAAATCAAAAGCATAATTGAAGCTGTGATGTGAAGAAGGTGTGCGCGTATAATGTATATTTACGAACTGTTTAACAGGTTGTCTTTAAGAGTTTCAATATTTATCATAATCAATCAAAATATGGAAATAGCTCATCTCCAAAATAGCCTTTTGTTCCTCCGTACAAAAAGAAGAAGTAAAAGAGATGGAGATGAGATGAGTTGTTGCTGTTGTTGTTGTTGATGATGATGATGAGATAACCGGGTTACGTTTTTCGAGTGTGCGTGCTTTCTCTTCTTCAACATTTCAGTTCATCTTCTCCATACGTGTTTCATTTCTTTGTCTATTATTCTTCACATCTTTTGTCTAACAAGTTTTTCTTCGTTTTCTTTTTAATTTTACGGTTTTCTCTCTATCTGTGTGTGTGTGTGTGCGCGCTGCGTTTTGCATAATGGTCTTATTAGATGTAGTGAAGTTCATAGTTGGAGCTCCTCTCTTCGGCTCGTGCGGGGCTCCGCCTGTCTTCGCCGCGGGGCTGCACTCTCCGACCGTGAGAACGCGAAGAGCTACATTCAATTTCAAGCGAAAATAAATATAAATAAAAATACGCGCACACACACACACACATCGAGTCCTTTCCACTTCTTTTTTTTTGTCTTCTTCGTCTTCACACACATTCACAGTGCACATACGTACATCACGGGCAACGTTTTTTTTTTTCCCTCCGGTCTTCAAAGGCGCGAACGCCTTTACCCTTCTTCCCACGACGAAACACTCTTTGCATGTTCTTATTTCTTTATCTCTTACAACCCTCTTGAATGAAAGGAAACGACGATGGATTTATTAGTTTCAATGCGACAAGTAGTAAAACTTCAGAAGCACAACAATCCATATGCTTCAGTAGTTTTTTGAACATACAATTTAAGTTTTTTTTTCCTTTCTAATTTTCTTTAATTAAATAACTTTATACCAATTAAAACACATCAATAAACACTTAATGATTCGTGAATAATTCTGATTATACTAAAACCGTGAATGGGATTAATGCAAATACTTTCACTTTCACTATTGATTAAATACGTAAACGAAATGTATTCACATCTTAGAAATTACATTTCTTACAGTATTTTTACAATAATTTACTTGGTTTTTCTATTAAATTAATATAGATTCTATATAGTATATTCTTAGTAGTATTTTTCATTGTTTAATTGGAAAATATTAAGGAAGAATTTACTGTTAAATCAAAGACTGCAAAACATTAATCTCACATGGGAATGGAAAGTCTCTGATTATATACACTTTAAAACTATCAAGCAAATACAAGGATGTGGCGAGTTTACGTAATGGATTCTTATTTTATCTTTTTTTTGTCCGTTGTTATATTCGCATTTGGCGAAACAGCACCACCTCTTCAAACTTTTTCGCCCGCAAAGTGGAGTGACACACTTCGGTTTTGGAAAAAAAAAACTGGGCGCGTTTTCTACTTCTACCTTTACACCGAGACGGAGGCAGCCACAGTGTCTAATTTACTTTTGTAAAGGATGTGAGAGGTGGGCTGTTTTTTTGTTGTTGTATGTGTGTTGTTTTGCAAACGAGTTAATTAATTTTATCTTCGTGCGATCGAGAACCTTGCCTCAATCTCTCTTTCTCTCCGCGTACACACACTATACTTTTAGTGTACTTTACCAACTAATTAAGTATACAAATCATTGAGAAATTACTCGAACGCACCAAAGTTTGTTCCTGTCTGCACACCTTTCCGTTGCGCAATATCGTGGCCCACTTTGACCGTCTGGGAATTATTACTTATTACACTAGCGGAGTAGAGAAGAATTAGGATGAGGATGGAAGTCGAATCGAAAAACGGATCATCATGCAATACGAAAAATTATAATCCGTTTCGACCTTGACATTTATCTCTTCCTCGTCGTCGCGCCTGACCAACTTTTTTCATCTTCATCTCTCTCTCTCATCTTTATTATACATACATAATATTATACAAGGTGGCCACACGCAAATCTTCAATCTCAACCACCTGCAACGATGATCACGAGTCCTGAAAGACTCGATCAATCCACAAGAAAATCCGAAGCGAAAACCGAACTGCACGTAATCGAATTACGCAAATGCATTAAAATCAAATTATTTGTGATTAGTTTAAAAAAAAAAACTATATACTTAAACACTTAATTTAACAAACTGAAACAAGTCGTAAATTGGATTTGCAAATTACCAATTTTTTATATAATATAAAATGCAAAAAAAAATGCAATTATCCATAGAGGAATTTTCTAATCATTGAATCAAAGAGCGCCGCTTTTTTAATATTATATAAATAAGAATAAATAAAAAAAATGGCTAGACAAAACTTCGTTCGCTTCAGGTCCGGTTTCGATTCTTTTCTTTCTCTTTTTTTTTTGTTCTGTTTGCATTATTAGTATTATTACACGCTTATTATGCGACCGGCTTGTATTCACATCTCGTTCATTCCTTTTCTTTCTCATTGCGAAAAGAATTGATATTGCGAATAATTCCTTTCCTGCATTCCTAATTCATTGACCTCCTCTTACTACAAAGTAGCGAATGAATGGGAGCAAATTTGCATCCGTTCCTTGGGAATCTTAATGTTTCATTTGAATGGTAAGAATCTGCATTATTATTGTAATGCAAAAGATATGAAATATGCGAATAGTGAATAAAGTAGGATAAAGTTAATTTAGTCCTGAGTTTTGTAAATATTTTGAAAATTGGTATACAAGTACTTGAATTTTAGGAAATTGAAGAATATTAACGTTTTGTAAATTTGCAAATTTCTTCATAACTAGGAATGATATTATTAATATTGATTATTCATAAGAAACCTAAGACTATAGTGAATAAAACGAGTATAAACATATAGTGCAGATTCTTATAAATATTATGTAAATCATTTTCAAAATTGTTGTTTTCAAATGATAAAAAACTAATAATATTGAAGATGTTCAAATGACTTGATAATTATGAACGAAAAGGGTTAGGATTTGTTACCTGAGGGCTTTGTGTAAATCGCTTAAGAAGATTTTGTGAAGCTTTTTTTTTAAACTGTTAATCTTTAGTACAAAGACGATAATTAATGCTAAAATTATAATGAATAGATTGGATGTACCAGTATAATACTTGGTGGGCTTTGTGAATCATGTAGTGTGTGAGAGGAAGAGAAAGAGCAAAGGGTTATTGGCTGCGATCGCAGAGAATCGAGACACTAATAAATGAGATTTATTCATTAAGTTGTAAGTTATCAATTACAGTTGGGAGGAAGGAATACGAGAGCTCCTCTGGAGCGCGCACAGGTGTTGGTAATAAAATACTATGTAACTGAGTTTTCATGCTCGGCCTACGCTCGTGCAGCGATCAAACAAACAAAACTTGGAGGCTCCAGCAACAAAAGAGGAGAAAATAAAACCAACAACAACAACAACAAGATGATGATGATGAAGAAGAGGAGGAAGGAGTAGAAAACGAGCGGAGGAGAAAAAGGCAACGTCGGGGATGAGAAGAGAGGAGATGATCAAAACCGTGGATCAAACCAGTTCTTTTTCAGTGCGTCTTTTCTCACACAACTTCTCAACTCTTTCTTTCTTCTCTACATGCGTGTGCATATGAGAGTTTCATTTCGACTCTTTTCTTTCGTTTCCAATTTTGTTTTTATGATGGTGGTAAAGATTTTTGGGATTCGTTTGACTCACCTTCTCCAGGACGCCGCTGTATGGTTGGATGTTTGGAGGTGCGAGACGCGCGTTGAGTTCTTCGGCTTTGTTCTCGAAATCCTCGACGGCGCAGACCCCGGTGGGTGAGCCCAGATCGCAGGGGCTGTCATCTGAAAACAGTGTCTCCGTCCCGCTGTCCACAGTTGCCATCTTTACATAATTATTGCTGAAATAAATCCAAAAAAAAAATATAAAATCAAATGTTTACAAAAGTTCAAATTTCTATAAATTGAAGAAAGTTATTTTGAATATGAAATATATTAATTAAAGCTAAAATTATAGTGAACAAATTGGGTATAAATATATATAGCCCTAGTTCTTATTAATATAGTAAAAATCAACTTGAAAGTTATTAAATTTTAATAATCAAAACAAGAAAGAAAATAACATAAATTCAGATGTTTACAAAAGTTCAAATTTCTTTAAATTGAAGAAAATTATTTTGATTATGAAATATTCTAATTAAAGCTAAAACTATAGTGAATAAATTGTGTATAAATATATAGCCCTAGTTCTTATTAATATTGTGGAAATCAACTGCAAAATTCTTAAATTTTAATTATCAAAACAAGAAAAAAAAACATAAATTCAGATGTTTACAAAAGTGTAAATTTCTTTATATTGCAGAAAGTTATTTTGAATATGAAATATATTAATTAAAGCTAAAACTATAGTGAATAAATTGGGTATAAATATATAGCCCTAGTTCTTATTAATATAGTGAAAATCAACTGCAAAATTGTTAAATTTTAATAATCAAAACAAGAAAAAAAAACATAAATTCAGATGTTTACAAAAGTCCTAATTTCTTTAAATTGAAGAAAGTTATTTTGAATATGAAATATACTAATTAAAGCTAAAACTATACTGAATAAATTGGGTATAAATATATAGCACTAGTTCTTATTAATATAGTGAAAATCAACTGCAAAATTCTTAAATTTTGAAAGTTTCAACAAATTACAAATTTGATTATTACTTGATAACTAAGAATCGTATTATCAATATTGACTTATACACTTGAGATTCTTTTTAACAAAATTATTGCTGAAAAATTGAGCACTATAGATTTTAGTGTACTCGATGAAAGTTTCAGAGATAAAACCGATCCCTGGAGATACTGACTCGGCGAATTCCTCATCATAACCATCATCAATATTATTATTATAACCATTCTAATGTGCGCACGCGTTTCAACCTTGTTGCCCAAGCAACAACAAAAAAAAACAATTGAAACAATTGAAACAAACAAATGTAAGAATAAAACAAAACACGAGCAGGTCGAATCAATAAAGTCCAATTGTTTTCCGAGCATATGCGCGGCCCTCTTAACCCAATTAAACTGCGTTTCATTCATATTTTTCCCACAGGCCCGAGAGGTCGACCTTTCAAAGAAATACTAAGAGAGAGAGAGAGACGGAAAGTCTAACATACACACACACACAATCATAGGAAACGACCATTCATCGCACACGTGATTTTATGTGCATTCGATAAATTAAATCCGGCCGACAATAAAACACAATTAAGTTGCAACAACAGAAACGCGAATGCGACGAAGAAACAAAACAAGTGGGAAAAAAAAATAAAAGATATCTAAATAGAATCATTGAATAAACTCCGGGTTTGTGCAATATGCGTGTATAGGATCTGAAATCGAAATATCCTTGAGCGGATCGAAGCACCGTACTTATTCTCCGTCTGCGTAAATCGCACTTAATATGTTTTCTTTATTTAATTAACTAGGAAACAGTGAAAAACTAGGTCACGCATATTCAATTAAACGAGATCTATTATCTCTTTGAAATCCTTATTTCATAAAATTGCTTTTGCTAATTAACACTTGCAAATTATTCATATTTTTTTTTTCATAAAAGAAAAAAACCTTGAAAAACTTGACGAATCGAAGCACCGTATATTTCTTCTTTTTTTTTTCAATATTCATATACTGATTTATACGTTAATTGGACAAACCGGGTCACGCATATTCATTGTAATTGTAATCGTTTTTATTTATTGTAAAATGACTTTTGTTAATCAACACTTAAATTTTATTATGGAATTATTAAATTAGTATCTTTTTTCTTAAGTATCTATTAAAAGAATCTAATAAAAACTACACGTTTAATGTGAAATTACTTTCTTTAATCAACACTTAAACTAGTTATGTTCATTTACTGAAAGATTACGTTCTTCTTTCTCTATGTGTTTTTTTTTTTTTTTGATATAAAAAAAGTAGATTTTCTTAATGAATAGTTAAAAATTAATTAAGTTGCAAATTGATTATCAAACAGATTTTCTTAATCAATTCATCAATTATCATCAAGTTCGATAAATCACAAACACAATTTTCCAAATCAACGCTTCAAAATTTGATTAATAAATATACAAGAAAAAAAGCACAAGATTTATACGCAGAATGTCAAAAATTCTGTTAATTAAATTATTCCAAATATTTCTCTCGTTAATAGATTTATCCACTCACAAAACTGGAAAGAAATAATCATAAATCAACTTTGAGAAATTCCTTAAATTATTTTAGTTTTTTTCTTTTTGTTGTTGTTGTGACATAAATAAACAGTTTTTTTTCTTGCAATTTTTATCGCATATAATTTATGCAAGAAAAATAATCTACGGTTATTTACGTATTTTGTTGGCAACTTTGGAAAACTTTTATTTTAAACAAACAACAAGAAACAAAGTACGATTTTATGATACATTTTTCAATTTCATTTAGTTATTTGGATAATTAAGTTAATCTTACTTAATTAATCAATAATTGCTTGTTAATTTGTAAAATAATTCATTATATAAAGAAACAATTAGATTTTGATGCATAATTTGCAATGAATTTAGGTGATAATTAATGCTTTTGTGTGGTTTAAATATTGAAATGTGATTGCAGATTGAAGTCTATCTCTCTGTTGTGTATAGGAAATAATGAGCAGTTGACATTTGCAAGGCTTCAGTTGAGTTGTACCGTACATGAATAGACGTTTCTTTTTGTAGCAGCGAACAAACGAAACTGTTTATTATTCTTTTTGGGATTATTTTATTAATAGGGAGAATGTAGGTCGCATGTTCCATTCATTCAGACTACTAGAGCTGGTGCACCGTGATCCAATTCTCAAACACACAAAATAAATTGGCTACTGAATCTTCGAGATTCTGACCTCGAATTTGGCCGTGAAAAATCGGCGCATTTCGAATTGGAAACGTAACAAGTTTCGGCAAGCATCCACTCCTGTGCGGTCGAAAAAAGAAACAAAAACTATTTATTACCTGCTCACTGGATTCCCAAATTTAAAAGAAAAAAAAACAACAATATTAATCCCAACGAAAAGATATTTATGTAATGGATAGAATCGTTCGATCACTGCAAATATCCTTTCTTTCGGACTCGCACAACACTTCTAGAGACGTCCGAGTCCCGTCACTTCCTGACCGTTACTGGCCTCAGCGACGACGATAAGATTTCGCATCCAAAACAAATCGTCGTCCTCCCCACCACCACGAACCAGAAAGTGACGAAGAAGAATACAGAAAAAAAAAGTAGGAGGGAGACGGTAAAAGAGTGGTGACGAGACGAGACGAGACGGACGAGGCAAAACCGAGGTAGCCCTTTCTTCAGTTATTCTTTTCTTATTTTTCGAGTGCTGCAGTTCAGAAGAAAAGGGAAAATCTGGAGGAAATCCTCAAGATGAGGGGAAGTCAAGAGAATCTGTTCTGAAACCGGTATAAGCCGCGACCGTTTGTTATTGTAATGGGAGAAGAACTTAGGAAGAAAAAAAAGAAGCTATTTGCATCTCAATCATCGGACAAGGCCTAATCGGATTCCCTGTTGAATAGAAAGAAAGTGCAACGATCAAATGGGCGGTGAAGATCCGAAGACACGGACCTAATATTACCGTTCTGTTCAAACTGAATTCGTTTTATTTCTTTATAAAAACATCGTTAACAACCTCACGTTTAAGCTATAGTTAGCACACTTTACATAACAATCATTACAGATGCTACAAAATTACATATTTTATGTACTTACAAACATATGTTTGCTTATTTTTGTTTACAGTTCTAATGCTGTTTAAGATTTATCAGCAGAATTATTTAGAAACTTATTACTTTTCGTTTTCTATCTTATTCAAAATTCACTTAAACTACAGATCAATTTACAATTACTTAAATTTGTCTACTTTTTCAGCAAAATCATTCACAAATTTAAAATTAAGTTTTCTTTTTGCATTTCATAAACAATATAGTACAGATTCATTAAGAATTAGAACTAAACTACATAAATATCGATTCAGTACACATCTTGCAAATCTAAATTTGACTTATTTTCTCTTACACTACACTTAAGTTCAAAATTAGCACACTTTACTGCTAAGAATTACAGATTTTAGAATGTTACATTAATAAATATTTCATGTATGTAAATAAATTTTGCAACAAGTTCAATTCTAATGCACTAGAGATTAATTAAGTATTAGAACTAAAGTAGTTAAAACTCGATTTAACACATAATTGTACTACAATTTACCAGCAAAGATTCTGAATTATTAAAAAATTGAATTTAGTGCAAATCCATATAGAATTCGAACTGCATTACTTAAATATCGATTTAGTACACAATTCTTCTTTTGTCTTATTTTCTCTTACTTACTACACTTAAATTCAAAATGAGCACAAGTTACTAAGTTACTAAGAATCAGAGAGTCGAACCGAAATTAATTTTGTTCCGGTTTACGGTTACGTTCCAACTAAATGTATATCGTTCCAGATTCGGTTTCGATTCGTCTAAAACTTTCGGTTCAGTTCCAATATCAAATTCCATTCCTACTATTGTTTTGAATTAAAAAATTGAAAATACAAAAGAAATAAACCTTAATTAGTGACAAGTTCAACGCATACACTTTGTAATGTTTCTTCAGTCATGTTTACAGTAATATCATTTTTAATCACTTTCATTTGAGTTTGTTCTAATGTTAATTGCGCAAGCCTTATGTTTGATACAGTTACGGTTCAGTTAAAAATTCCGGTTAATTTCGGTTTTCGGTTAAGAATTACATATTCCGGAATGTTACATAAATAAATTGCAACAAGTTTAATGCAAATGCTTTTGAGACTAATTTAGTATTAGAACTAAAGTTCTAATCACATAATTCAACCTTAAAGTTAAACAAAATCAATTAGATTTTCTTCAAATAGATTAAATATTAAATGTATTACTCCTTACGATCAAAAGACTTTTTGCTATTATTTTCAAACTCTTCATTAACGTTAATTATGGTAACGTTAATTAGCGATTTTCCAAGAGGACATTCTGATCGCGAGTTGCATATTTATGAGATCGCAACGAACGGCTCAACGATTCTCATTATTGCACGTGATTTTCCCATTCATTTCCTTCATTTTTTTTCCATTTCTTCCTTCTTCCTTCGTTTCCAAAGACCAAAAGAAATCGTCAAATCGATTTCGTCCGATAAATAATGATCGACGCATTAGCATATCATAATCGTTGCAAATGATACGCTTTAGAGCGATTAATGATCGAACCCCGAGGCTCTACGACAATTAAATCGTCAAGGAAACTCAACCAATTTTCTTTATTTTATCGTAATCACCGATTTTTTCGCATCCTTTTTACCACCTGCTCGCCGGGAGCGCGCTAATCTTATCAGTTTTAACCTGTATTCTCATAACAACTTCGACCTCGTTCGTTATTCTCACTCCGCTTGGAAGACTTGTACAATAACGTATTGAGATGCGAGTGAAAGTGTCGCGAGATCAATCATCATTTTGTTGAAGTTCTTCGAGTTGCATTTGGACGTGAAGGAAGGAAAATCAAAGGAAAGCGAGCTTTTCCCGTTCGAGGAGATAATTAAGATCGGAGTTTGCGATTCGCGCGCGCTCGCTGGATACACCATCTAATCTGCATTGTATCGGGTCGCATTATCAGATGGAAAAGTACGATTTCGTGACATAACGGAATCCGTGCGAAAGAGAAACAGAGAGAATAGTACGAAGCTCAGAAGACGATGCCATCATCCTCGTTGCTCGGATATTATATAAATAGTAAGTTCAAGAGGTTAATTAACGTTGTCCCCCTTCTTAGGCGGCGCGCATAATACCGAGATCCTCGTAAATACTCGCAGCGGCGGCGGCGGCTTCGATTCACCGTCATCTTCTCCTTCTTGCTGTTGTTATTATTATTATTAATCTACCCATAATAATCGTTGCTCGTAAATGACGGTCCTTGAAGACCAGTATTCGAAAATAAGTAGGTTAGATGTGCAGTTTAAAATCTGAATAATGTCAAAGTTTGCATCTACTGTCTTCAGTTTCAAGTAGGTCGTGGCGAGACACATCGCAAGATAATTTAATGTACGATAGGTCAGGTTCACACATAGATTTGTCTCAGTGTTAGGGGCTATTAAATTTAATTATACCATTGAAAATAAATTTGTTAATTCAAATTCATTGTATTTAATTTATTTTCTTTTAATGATTGAAAGGTAAGTAAATCGCTTAAGCAATCTTTGGAAATAAGTTTTGTTAAAAAAAAATAAGACGTAATTAATTGAAATTCGGTTTAAACGCATCGAGATGTCGATGCTTGTAACGACACGAACCCGTTTTTAATTTTATAGATTTTTCATGAAATAATCATAAGTTTCGTTATGAAAATAAACATTAATTAATTACAATTATATTATTAAAAAAAATGAACAAAAAAATGACAGTAGAAGGCATTCCACCGCCTCCTATTCCTGTGCTTTGCGCCAGGTGTCAACAATTCACTCACGCAACGGACGCATGTTCGAACAAGACCAAATGCTCGATATACCAGGGCCAACATCCGACAAACCGATGGCATCATGCAACTCCGAGGATCATGCTGCATGGTCTTCCAAATGTTCGAAGAGGCCAACAAAACCCATACCGGGTATACCTAACATCAAAGTAAGACCACTTAATAAAAAGACGAGTGATCTACCTAAAGACCTTCAGAACAACAGAATTCACAGGCCATGGCCACAGAGTTAACACCTATATCAACTAATTAAACCCGTCAAAGAATGCAGAAAATCGCGCAGAGTTGCTGCAGCGCTTGAAAATACGATTTATAGATAACTTTAATGTTAATGGTAATGTTATTCTTCAGTCGAATGATGCTTCAGAATATATTATTTGTTCATTTCGAGAAGATTAATCTAGAAAGAAATATTTAATAAAATTGTTTACTTAAATGCTTGATCAGAAAACGAACCCTATAAGTAATTGAATTATTTCTTATTATATAATCAAAATTTTCATATTTTCTTATCAGTGATGAGTAATGACTCGATTACAAGTATTATTAGTAAAATAGGTTAGGTTTAAGTGTGTTAATGTTGTTTAAACAATCTTTGGAAATAAGTTTTGTTAAAAAAAATAAGACGCAATTAATTGAAATTCGGTTTAAACGCATGGAGATATCGATGCTTCTAAGAACACGAACCCGTTTATAATTTTATAGATTTTTCATGAAATAATCATACCGAGTATACGTAACATCAAAGTAAGGCCACTTAATAAAAAGACGTGTGATCTACCTAAAAACCTTCAGGACAACAGAATTCACTGGCCGATAACAATAGTTAACACCTATATTAACAAATTAAACTCGCCAAAGAATGCAGAAAAAAACACGCAGAGTTGCTTGAAAAGACGATTTATAGATAACTTTAATGTTAAAACACGCGTCTGCTTTTCGGGACATCATGTTTAAGTTTTAATATTCGATGTGGATGACCGGGACGTGGATGTGAATCAGGGGACGGCCGGGTTTTTCATCATGAAATTTGGATAGACCATTTTATCATTCTTCAGTCGAATAATGTTTCAGAATATATTATTTGTTCATTTCGGGAAGATTAATCTAGAAAGAGATATTTAATAAAATTGTTTACTTCAATGCTTGATCAAGAAACGAACCCTATAAGAATTTTAATTATTTCTTATTATATAATCAAAAATTTACATATTTTCTTATTACATTACTCAATTACAAGTATTTTTAGTAAAATATATAAAAAAAAATAAGTAATTCAAAAATTATCAATATAATACGTGGAAATATCAAAGTTGATTCTTTACTTAAAGTTAGGTTTAAGTGTTGTTTAAATTTGCACGCAAATTGGTATGGTTCGTGATGCAACAGATTCGGAGATGGTCGAACTAACCTAACCTAATCTTAGTTCATTTAACCTAAGCCGACGACCGAGAGATGCGTTACAGTTAGAAACGCCGAAAAGAAGAGACAAAAAGAAAACCGAAGAAGTAGAAGTAAAAGAAGAAGAAGAAAAAGAAGATAAATGGTTTGTGACGAATTGAGGGAGAGGTGGCCCGTTTATAATGAATGTGATTAAAAACGAACGTGAAATTTGCGTCCGTCCGTCCGTCCGTCCATCCATTCGTCCTACTCCTCTGGTTTTCTCTCGCCGTGAAACGGAACCGAAAAGTAAAATAACGATGATAATCGTCGTCTCATGTGTGTGTGTTAGGTGTATGTGAATTTATGTAATAAAGTTGAGTCACGAGCGGCGAGGTGGTCGGTCACAGTTACCACGGCAGAAGAGAGAGCAGCAGATGGAGGTCCCGTCCAGTTAGTTAGTTACTTACTTATCCATCCTCTTTCCATCTTCTTCTGTACCTCACCGTTAACTGTTAGATGTCCAGTTCAATAAGAAATAGTTTATTGTGTGTATGCGCGCGTTGTCCGAGTCCTCAGGTGGAAACTTGCCTCAGCTTAATTGCATTTACACGGAGACAGCAGCAGCAGCAGAAATCTGCTCCAACTTTTATTGCCCGAGACCGCAAAAAACAAACTCTCTTTCATCTCCACCTCCATACATAGTCTACCGTCAACAACAACAACACAAAAAGAAAACACCGAAAGTGTTTACCTCTATTTATCCGTCATCCCTTAACTCGGCAACAATGACCACCCCCCAAGTCGCACCAACGCTAATCGCAAGTAGCTTTCGGTCAAGAGATTTCGAGCGGCAAGCGAACAAGTCCAGGGCATTCTTCGTGCTGCTTTCGCTCCGGACACGACACTCCAATATAATTATGACGTTTTTAAAGCCGACCCCCCTCAATTTTTACGACCCGACCCGACATTAACAGGAAAATACCTGAAGATGAATACCGAACGAATCTGCCCACAATACGCCTCATCAGCGTCCGCATTTCCGAGTACAAGAATACAATATTTTGACAATTTAAACGTCACTCTGACATTTTGACATCGTTGCGCAACACACAAAGAAAATTGACAATTTGACATTTAATAAGGATCAATCTACGACATCGATTACAGAAATAAATCGCTCTATAATATATAATGTTCAAGAATAATTCAGAATTGCGTTGAATGTCAATTATGATTAGCATCGGTTCACTTACATAAATTATGCTGATTAAAATACTCAAGTAATTGCACCTGAACTATTCCAATACCGCTTAACAATAATCGCAAACAAAATTCGTAAAGGTTACCTAACCTAAGCAATGTCAATGTCAACGCAAAAGAAAAAAAACATGAAAGGTTACGTTTACGGCAAAAAAGAAAATTGAACAAAAACAAAATTCGATTACGTCAGAAGCTTTCTTCTTTCTAATTATTTTCGATACGCATGTTTTCCAAATAAATTAATTTAAAAAAACTAACATAAATTTATAATTTAAATTGCAAATTCGCTTCTGCTGCCCACGCGTTTTCTACTTATTATTTTATTCGTTTTTTATTTTATTATTATTGTCGCGGCCCACCGCGTTTTCGAACTGTTACGCAAAACCGGTAGGTAGAGCGATCAAATTTCGGTTGAAAACACGGAATTGTAATATTTACATCATTTCTTGTTACGAAAACTGATCGAGCGTGACGTTTTTAATTTAAAAATTTATTTATTTATTATCTGCTCTTAGGAATCTGTCGGTATGCTGATAACTGTATCAGTTAATAAACGTAATCGGATCAAAGACGCGCGCGCAAAAGGCAAACTCGACTTGAGACGACAAGTATAGACTGGTCTAGGGACAAGTAAAGACCGAAAAGGGATTTCATTCAGATGTAATAAATTTTGTGGTTTAGATAAGGATACAGCAAGGGACAAATCAGAGAATTTCAATTAAAATGCTGCAAAGCCTTAATTTTTTTTTTTAATTTTCTGATTTGTCGGATGGAAGAACTTGTGTGAAAACGATGGAACGTGATGGCCATAAGTCTCGGAGACGTGATTACAAAAGAGAGAGAAAATAAATTGCCTGCGAGAAGATGTATAAACCGAAGGGATTTCGATGCTTTAACCCACACATTTTCACTTTTCATTTTCATTTTCATCATTTATTTCACTTATTTTAAGCATATTTGAAGAAATATATGAAATGTTACATAAAGTAATGGAAATAACATGGAGATATCAATGCTTAACAGAAGACGAACCCAATTTAATTTTATGTATTTTTTGATAAACTAATCAAAATTTATTTAGATTTTTTTAAGAAATAATTGTATAACTTCACAATAAACACAATAATTTAATTACTTTTTATGTTATTACATCAAAATTGTAGATTAATTTAATATGAAAACAAGAATATTCCAATAAAATACATGGAGATTTCAATGCTTACAAAACATTTTCTCCATTTAACTTATAAATAAAATAACATTAACGAAGCATAATAAATCGATTGTGAACTAAACCCAGATGGTTTTTTCTTTAAGAATTTTCATTCAATGATTTGTTTTGCTTTCTTTTGTAAAGTAGTAATAAAGTATTCTTTAAACACACTTTATTATAAGACAAAAAATGTACCATTGTTTCACATTTACTGAAAAAAAAAACAATTGAAATACAAAGAACGTGCGTTTGGACAACGAACCCAAAACAAAGTTCAAGTCTTTCAAAAAACAAAAAACAATACAATATTAAGCAAACAAAATATACAATTTTACTTGTATTTTATTAAAAAAAAAGTCAATTTTTAAGCTATTTTGGTTTGGTTTTCTGTAATTTTCAAAATTGAAATAAAAAGCGTTGACATTTGAAATGAAAAACTGTAAAAGTTATTTGAAAGAAAAAGGGAAATAATTAATCTGAGAAATTGTGTATTCAAAGCACGAACAGGCGACGAACCCACACGACTTTCCCTAAAGAATCCATTAAATGCAAATAGGTAGTCATCAATTAGTACAGGTATAATCTTAATAGTGTATTTATTGAAAAAAGCAACGATTTATTTATTTATACAGGATGGCCCAACTGAACTGCAACCAATTTAAAACTGCTATAACTTTTGAACCGTTGGCAATGTTGTGTCCATATTTCGCCTAATGATAGCTGATTTTATTGTTTACATGTCTGAGGAAGCATTTGCATCTCAGTTTTTTGGAAAAAAAGTTATGAGTGATTGAATATCAAAAATTTGAAACGAATTCAAAAAATTGAATAGTTTTCCAACATTTTTTGCTTGTGGTTCAATAAGATCAAATTTCAAATAAAAAAAATACAGCGTTCTGAAAAGTTGCAGTTTAATTGAGCCACCCTGTATATAAAACTAAATGAAAAATGTAAATAAAACTGTTTTTTTTGTAATACTTATACGTATGTAAAAACACAAATCGAATGCCTTTTTAAGGAAATAACTTAGGAGGAAGTGGACATCCGTTCGTTTCTATATTGTAGAACATGTGTCTCTCCCCCTTGAAGACATGCATTGCTGCATGCATTAAAAAGAAATATATTCCGGAAGTATATACATAATACGTAGTTGCTGTTCGTTTTAAGTAATTTCAGTAACTGTAAACAAGAGTTAATAAAAATTTCTTATGAAATTGTGTTTCTTTATAAACTTCTTTTTTTTTTGTATTTACAAGTTAATAAACTTTATTTATTACCTTATAAAAGCGTAATTGGAAAATTTCATTTAAAATTTTCATTAATCATTAAAAATTGAATTGTTTGCAAGAGATTCATTGCATTACGATAATTCGTAGTAAAAATAACATTTTATTACGTACATAAAAAAAACACTCCACTTTACGTTCATTAATTCTTATTTCTATAGAATTATTGAAGTTATTGCATAAACCTATTTTCTTTGAATCGTGCTTTCAATAAACACAAATTAAATAAGTTACGTTTCCATAACATAAACAATATTCATTAACTCTTCAAGAATTAGGTCAAGTCGAAATTACTACAATTACACGTGAATAATTTGTGAAAACTCTATAATTTCATTAATAAAACAGCAATTATTTTCCGTACAAATTTTCATGCATATTCATTGAAAGTTTTCGCTCAAAAATTTGGACCAGAGAGCGAATTGAAATCAACGATATTAATAGAAATTAGCTAATAATATAACGTTTAGTAAATTATTTTTTTTTCATCTGTGCGTAAGTCAAGATCACGTTCGGAATGCGAAAAAGAGAGAAAGAAAAAAAAAACAATAAATAACTAATTTGCATTGCTAATTTCGATTAATTTATGAAAGTTTTTATTGTTATGTGTTTTTAATAATTCAATAACAAGAAAAAAAACTTTGATATATAGAAGAAAAAATGTGTATTTCGTGTGGGTTCATCGTCTTTTCAATTAGTTTTGACCTAATTTTGAGAAAAAAATCGCATATTTTGCGCTTCTACAAATCATTTTTTTTAAATAAAAATGTCTTCAGTTTTGATTTAATTCCTCAACAACGGCGCATACTAATTGAATCATTGAATGCGCAAATTAAAGATAAAATTAAAATCTCTTTAATAAGCCTACTACTAATTTTATAATATGCGTTGTTCTTATGTTATAAGCTGTCAAATTTGATCAATAAAATTCGAGTTAACTTAGCTTCACCCTTAAGTTACTAAAAGATCCTAAATTTTTAGTTTATCTCAATGTTTTTTTAAATATTTTACTATAACACAAGTAGAAGCATTCCACAATGCATCTTGTTACATAATTTTGATTATGTAAATGTTAATTAATGACGATTTTATGATTTGATTTTTATGTATATTAACCTTTTATGTAATTACTCAATTACTACTCATGATAATTAGGTCAATTAATACGCAAAATAATCATAAAACTATGGCCTTTTCAATAAGTCCATTTGCAAGTCCGTGGTATGCACTATTAATCTACTTTATAAGTTATCAAATTTGGACAATAATTATCGAGTTTGAATAGAAATGTCTTCACGTTCGATTTAATTTCTCAATAACCACTGCTACCAACTAAACAATTGAATACGTAAATTAAAGATAAAATTAACACCTTTCCAATAAGCCTACTACTAAATTTCTGATATGTTCTATTCTTCTATCAAAGTTGAGCAATAAAATTTTATTTAATTTTGCGATTTTATTTTAATGTCTTCACCTTTTAATCAATTACTCGATTACCACTCATGATAATTAGATGAATTGATATGCAAATGAATGACAAAACTATAGGCTTTCCAATAAGCCCATTTGCCCATCTTTAAAATTTATAATCTTCAATTTATCTAATTTTCGTTACGCATCTTTTTATATCTTTTAATGTATTCACCTTTTTTTTTTAATTACTCGATTATCTCTCAGGTCAATGGATGTGCAAATTAATGATAAAACTATGGACGTTTTGAAGAGATTTGCGGTGATTTCTGTTATGAACATTTGAATAAATGCAGATTAAGCGAAAGCAATTCGCAGCTTTCCAGTGAAAAGTCGTCCGACGTTGGCGATGGTGATGATGATGATGTCGAAGATTCGAATTCCGGTTATGCTAGGTGTCTTCCGGGCGAGAGGAAGGTGCGCCCCGATGTGATGCACGTTGTGTGTACATACATATAGGTTACAGACACACACACACACTCAGTCGAATACATATGCACACAGGTACATGAACAGTCGTCATCCGGCTCCGATGCAGCAACAGCAACAACAACAACAACAACCATAGGAGGAGGTGTGTGTGTGTGTGTTTTCTTCTATGTGTTCTCTTCTGGCTGTTCTCTTCTCTTCGTGGCGTTTCCCATGCGAAGTTCCGTATCTCAATGAGCCGTTATGTAGCATTGTCACCTGTCAGCGACCACACCAAAGCGGCTTTACGATGCCGGCAAATTTATTGTTAGCTCGTACCGGTTTTTGTTGCAGCCAGTTGCTACATTGTAAATTATTTTTATTGCAATTATTTGATTCCGTCGCGATGCGAAGGCGGCTTTGCCTGCTCTCGCTTCATTGCGTTCCATTAATCCACACACACACACACTCTCCAGGGGGATTTATATATCTGCACTTAAACTCGGCTACACGCAAATTATTAACTTAGATCCGATCGCAACGTTAACTTATTACCAATCCTCGCGTTTTAAATTGGCTCTCTTCTCTCGCAACTTTTCACCTTCTTCTCCTCATATTTTTTTCTGTAAATTTATGTTATGTTGTTTTCGCTTCATATCAAATCCCAATCGGAAATTCTTCTCGTTTTGAAGCGAATTCGCGTTGAGTCGAAGGACCTCACACCTAGCACACATAGATCGTGTGCGGTGTGCAGCGTCTCGTCCGTGTGCGGCTATCATCTGAAGACTTTGTCCGTTTCTTGGAAGAAAACCCGAAAGTTGATATTCAGAAATTCAATATTAGTCAAAAAAAAAACACAATTATTAATTGAGTCTCCAGATAAAAAACGAATGAATAAAAACAAAAAAAAAATTTTAAAAATCTTACAACTAGGCTTAATGCAATCAAGTAGTGCAAATATGATTTGATATTGAAAACAATTGACATTGGTTTTGTTATTATTTTAACGTTTTTGCGGTTGCCTTGATTATTATTATTGTTGTCGTTACGACGTGTGGTGGATCTCTTTCGCTCTGTCTCTTTTTCACTCTCTGTCCCCCGTCTGGGGTTTTCTCTTTTCCGAAACGGGATAAACCGCTTTCTTTAATTTCACCAGAAATATCATATTTATTACACACCGCGATGCAAATCCGACTTACCTTAACTAGACAATTTATCTTTCGAAACGAAACGAAGAAGACGAAGAAATAATAATAATAATATAAAAAAAAAATCATCATCGTCGAACGCCGACGTCGGTGTTCCCATCTTCTCACGCCTCAAACAAAGACCGCCACCGTTTTTTTTTATACTTCTTTCTTCATTCAAACACTTCACTTAACGTCACTTAACGAACTGTCAAATAATATCAACGTTGTTTGTTTTTTTTTTTGTATATAATTTCACATGTCACTATGTTTGTTTTCGTACTAATTATTTTAGATTCATATTAATTAATGATTTAAAAACGAAATTAGCAATAATTAATTTAGTAACAAGTTTCCTTACATAATTTATAATAATAAAACTACGTTTTTCATAGCAAATTCTTAGATTCACACGTTTCAACGTAAAGTCAACACTCAATTAACGAACTGTCAATTAAATGTCAATGTTGTTTCTTTTTTTTTTCACATGTCACTTTGTTTATTTTCGTACTAATTATTGTAATTATTTTAGATGCATATAAATTGATGATTTTAGAAACGAAATTATTAATAAATTAATTAATAACAATTATTATGAGTTTCCTTATATAATTTATATAAAAAAACTACGTTCTTTATAACAAATTTTTATCTTTATAAGTTTCAAAGTAAAGTCAAAACTCAATTAATGAACTGTCAAAGAACTGTCAACTTTGTTTCTTTTTTTTTTATTTTCTCATGTCACTTTGTTTATTTTCGTATTAATTATTGCAATTATTATAAATACATATAAATTGATGATTTTATAAACGAAATTATTAATAATTTAATTAATAACAATTATTATGAGTTTCCTTACATAATTTATAAAATAATAATACGTTTTTCATAGCAAATTATTATCTAAATAAGTTTCAAAGTAAAGTGAAAACTCAATTAACTAACTGTCTAATAACGTTCTGTCATCGTGATCTCAGAGAACTGTCAACTTTGTTTCTTTTATTTATTTTCACATGTCACTTTGTACTAATTATTACAATTATTTTAGATTCATATAAATTTGTGATTTTAAAAACGAAATTATTAATAATTTAATTAATAACAATTATTATGAGTTTCTTTATATAATTTATATAGTAAAACTACGTTTTTCATAACAAATTCTTATCTTTGTAAGTTTCAAAGTAAAATCAAAACTCAATTAATGAACTGTCAAATAACGTTCTGTCAAAGAACTGTCAACTTTGTTTCTTTTTTTTTATTTTCACATGTCACTTTGTTTAGTTTCGTACTAATTATTGTAATTATTTTAGATGCATATAAATTGATGATTTTAGAAACGAAATTATTAATAATTTAATTAATAACAGTTATTATGAGTTTCTTTATATAATTTATGTAATAAAACTACGATTCTCATAGCAAATTATTATCTTCAGACGTTTTAAATTATAGTCAAAACTCAACTGTCAAAAAAATGACAACGTCAACTGTCAATTTCTTATGTCACTTTATATTTTCTTTATACTGCAATCATTTCAAATTTGTTTTAAAATTCTTATGAGAAATTAACAAGAAAATTATAATTCAAGTAATAACAATTAGTAACGTATAAATAAAAAAAAACAAAGTTTATTGATAGCAATTTGTTAGCAATAAATTTTTCTCAAGAAAAAATGGATTTATATATATGAAATAACCTCATTCTTGATTTGGAATTGGCTTATTGTTTATTCGTTCGTGGTTTCGTTTCGTAATCGAGCGCGCGTAATAAAATTTAAGAAGAAAGAGCGTCGAGAGAGACGAAATAAAAAGAAGTTAATATGGAAACTGTACCGTTTCTGATATTTCGAAAATCTGGGGCGAAGTTCATTCCATATTCCACACGAATTGCCATATAATAACAATAATAATATGAGTTTCGTTTTATTGCCAAGGCATTTTTTTTATATACTTTTCTCTTGAACCAAAAGAAAAAGTACGTACAAGAACTACAAACCAAAAAAGAAAAAAATAAGAAATAAAACGGAGCAGAAATAATAGCAAAGATCTAGGACGTGTTCAAGTGATGTAAGACCTAAAAGGTGTGGGATTGTTTTCGATTCGAGCTAATTGCTGCTCCTACTTTAAATAAATTGTAAACGTTTGTTCGAAACCAAAGTTTACTGCAATAAAATTCATAACAAGAATCATAAAATTACATAATTACATGAATAATTGACCATAACTTTCATAATTCATATTAATTACTTTATTTTTATCGCACTTACAATACAGATGTTTCCTTATGATTTAACAAGTCATTAAATTTAGATTTAAAATTGTCAGTCAATGAAGGGAAAAACAAAACTCAACGAAATAAAAGACGGATGTGGAGATGGAGAAAAAAGAAGAAGAAGTGGAGGAGAGTTACGACACGATCCAATCGCCTTCGAGCGGAACGGAACGTTACGTTACGTAACGTATCCGTAATTGAATGAAGACCAATTAAAAGCGTGCCCGAGTCGCGAATTACAACTCAATTCGCTCCTTCGTTATTATTATCTCCCTACCTGTTCTCGTTCATTTGTTTATTTCTTTGTTCATTTATTAATTTTTCCTTTTCGTTTTTTTTTCTCCAAGCCCACTTTTCATTTCGCTCCAATTAAGTCTCAATCAGTATGCAAATCGGTTCAGTTTTAATTGCCGACAATTAGATACGATTTTTTTGTTTTGTTGTTATTTCTATTGAGCAATTCCCAGACTCAATTAACTAATTGAAATTATCGATCGAGTCCGAGTTTTCAACACTTACGATTTTTCATTAACATTTTTTCAGAATATAATTAGTTTATCTAATCACTTGCATATCTCGTACTAATTACTTGATTTATTCATTAGCAAAGTGAATTCAATCAAATTCAGCTATTTTTTGTTCTTAAATTATTTACTAAATCAAAGACTAATTATTTACTTAAACATTTCTCTAAGTCTCGGTATCAATTGAATAGATTAAGATTAAAAGAAGATTGAAGAAAAGTAAACAGAGACCTAGTGACTCGCGCTATGGGAACCTGTTATATACACCATTGTTCTCGATTAGATGTTGTTCGCTGTGATGCAAAGCCCACTCGATGCTGCTGCTGTTGCCTCGTATTAAGAAGTTCTCTCTCTCTTTCCATTTCGAGCGAATATCGCCGATTTCGACACACAGATTCTTGTTCATTAATATTATTTTTTTTTATTATATTTTTATAATCCCCAAAAAATGTACGTTAGATTTGTCACGATTAACCTTAATAGTTTTTCGCTTAATAGCGACCATTTCGTAAATCGAATTTATTATTATTACTACGATCATCATCATCATCATCTGGCTCGATCACCCGAAAAGACCTCACCCGAAGAATTCCTACATTTCAATCATTATTGCTTTTGGTTGCGGATTTCAAGGTTTCTGCAGACGTGCGAAAAACACTAGCAAGATTTAGTTGTGAATTGGATCGTGTTGGGTGGATGAAAAGAAGAAGAAGAAGAATAGAAGGAGGAGGGAAGGTTTTGCTGTATATGGGTAATGCGAGAATGCAAATGGATTAGGTTTGCCTCGACTTGCAAGGCAAGGATCGTGATGATGTTTGCTTATAAATCTCGAAACTGGAAGTCCATGTAGTGTGTGTGTATGTATGTATGAGGTCTGCCTCCTCTCATGCTACGTCCTGTACGTATAGTATAGTATATTACGAGTGTGTGTGTTAGTGTGTATTTACCTTTCGGATAGATTGCTGTTTCTTTTCCAGGTCTTTAAGTCAGTAGTAATTGTTTAGTAATTACGGCCGATTGAAATTCCAATCACAGTTCGCTTTCCATGAATAATGCATCTCTCGTAATGGTCTCTCCTTATCCTTCTCCCTCTCATTCACTCACTCATTATTATTTGTTGTGGCTAAAGCTCTAATCCCCAATCACCATTGTTGATGCATGCAGGGTGAGCATGAACGAGAAAGAAATGAAGCAGAGAACCTAACGGTATAATCGTGTGTATATTCTCATTTCTTTTACCATATCTTTCTTTTAGTTCTCTTCCCACCATCACCGTCCTTCTTACTTGCTGCAGCTTCTCGTTTATGATCGTGCAGTTTTCAGCGCGATTCCGTGACCAGATTCGGCCTCAGGTGCGAAACTCTTTGCAATTGGAGGACGAATCTGTGTCACGGATAAAAATCGATTTTGACGCGATCCGCTTTCTTCCACAAAACTCACCTCCTTCAATAATGCAACGGATTTCAACAATTTAAAAAGCCTAAATTAACCAATTGACCGTACGTAAATAAATTAAAGAAAAGATGATTTTTTTTTTTGCAGATGCGATGATTCCATTAGCAAATGAGACAGTTTGTGAAGGTGAAGGCACTGGCCTCGATCTCCATCGTTGATGGGACGAGAAGGTGGGATCGGTAATCGGATTTCGGCATCTTTTCGCGAGTCGAGCGGAAAACGTTGAGGTGGATTTACCGAAAGAGATGAGATTGAAGCGAAGCAGAAGAGAGAAAAGGTCAAGATGTTGAATGCATGCGTGGATAAGGAGATGGTGATGAAGAGAGGAGAGGAGAACCCCGCCCGATCAAATATTATGCAATCAATTCGCAGATTACGGACCACCACCAGATGGCGCGACATCGTTTTTCTTCTGGTTCTTCTGGACAACTAAATTATACCCGCGTTTCGCCTAGAAGCGACGACGCACGGTGCAATCAGGAAGTCGTCGTCCGCAAGAAAACTGCTATTCCGATCGATTCTCTTTCGCCTCTCTCTCTCCTTTTTCTTTATTTTACTACCATGTTTGAAACGTATCTTCTGAAGACATCGAAAAAATAATATATTTATGTATATTTGCTTAAGAAAATACTACTGGAACATACAGAGATTTTCAAGAAACCTAGTATAAAGTTAGTATGTAAAGTAAGTTTTATTTTTTTAATATTTTTTTATGTCTAGAGAGGAATAAAATAAGTAAAATATGTTGTTTTCGCTTAAGAGAGAGGATTTCTGTGAAACGGACTTGTTAATATAAAGTTGAATTTATTGCGCGGAGAGGAAGAAACAAGGTACAATTGCGCAAAATTTGAGCGAGAAGAAACGAAGTCGAAGACGAAAACGGCGAATCTCGTTGTACGTGGATACCCACGCCGTCTAGACTGGAGTTGTTGCGTCGTCGGAGGCGGCGACGACGACGGAGGTTTATGGGAGCTTTCGAGGCTTATCCGTGCGATCCGAAGAGGATGATGGGGATGGACCGATACCGATTCGCGTTGACATTCCTGATGGCCAATCCATAACACGCGGACCGTGATAATGAAGAAGAAGTTGAGGATGGTGAAGAGGTGGAGATTATAGTGGTGGAGGAGCAGAAGGAGGAAGATGAATCTCGAGCTAATGTGTTATTATGGGTTTCGCTCTGGTCGACGAGCAGTTTGTAGCAGCCATCGCCTTGAGCTACGGAGAGGCTGTTAGGAAGAAGACACGACGACGACGGTTGGCCGGCTTCTTCGTTAAGAGAGAGAGAAATAAGTGAAGAGATGGTCCATTCCGTCCGTTCTCCTCCATTTCCCACGCTCGCAAAGTTACGAACGTGAACGCTAATAATTAGATGAGCAAAGATCCCGATGATTTATTGAAGGTCTATCAGATCCATTCATAAAACAGACCTCCTCCTCCTCCCCCACCCACACACACATATACACACAGCGCACACCAAGCAATTTATAACAAAAGCTAATCGTGAAAGGTCTTCGGTTGCGCAACCGAGGAGGCGCTCGTGAAAGTGCTCGAAACTAACGAATCAAGGGCTCAACTATTGATCATGATCATCATGATAATTCAATCAAACAGCAACCTCCTACATTCCCCAAACATTCAGCTTCCATATGCATCTTTTGGATTAATTCTATCTATTACAGTTTTCGAGAAAATCAATGAAATGTAAGAACACTTCTTTTTCGAGCAATTTTTTAAATTTGAATACGAATTACAGCCAAACAGCAATATATCGATACTTGCTAG
>NW_017096148.1:0-214 GCF_001412225.1 Nicrophorus vespilloides | reverse complement strand
CAAACGGATAAATCCATAGTAATATATCAATACTTGCTAGATTCCCCAAACATTCAGCTTTCATATGCATTTTTTTGGATTCATTCCATGTATTATAGTTTGCGAGAAAATCAATAAAATGTGAAAACACTACTTTGAAAGCGAATTACAGCCATACGGATAAATCCACAGTAATATATGATTACTTGCTGGATTCCCCAAACATTCAGCTTTC
>NW_017096147.1:0-10501 GCF_001412225.1 Nicrophorus vespilloides | reverse complement strand
TTCTCTAATTCAAAAATCACCATAAATTTCAAAGATTCAGAAAATGCTGTGAATTTCATTAATTAAAAAATGTCTATATATTATAAAAATTCAAAAAATACCGTAAATTTCAATCATTTAAAAATACTGTAAATTTCAAATATATTGAAAATATACCAAAAATTTCAAACTTTCAAAAAATACTGAAAATTTCAAACTTTCAAATATTCAAAAAATAGTGAAAATTTTAAACTTTCAAATATTCAAAGAATAGTGAAAATTTCAAAAATATTCAATATATGCCGTAAATTTCTCCAATTCAAAAATCACCATAAATTTTGAAATTGATTCAGAAAATGCTGTGAATTTCATTAATTAAAAAATGTCCATATATTTTAAAGATTTAAAAAATACGTTAATTTCAATCATTCAAAAATACTGTAAATATCAAATATTCAAAAAATACTGAAAATTTCAAATATTCAAAATGTATCGTAAATTTCAAACTTTCAAATATTCAAAAACTATTGAAAATTTCAAACTTTCAAATATTCAAAAAATAGTGAAAATTTCAAATATTGAAAGAATAGTGAAAATTTCAAACTTTCAAATATTCAAAATATGCCGTAAATTTCTCCAATTCAAAAATCACCATAAATTTTGAAATTGATTCAGAAAATGCTGTGAATTTCATTAATTAAAAAATGTCCATATATTTTAAAGATTTAAAAAATACTGTAAATTTTCAATCATTCAAAATATACTGTAAATATTCATTATTAGAATTATAAAAATTTCAAAATTTAACATTACAAATTTACTATAAATTTCAAATTTTCAAATATATCAAAGAAATAGTGAAAATTTCAAACTTTCAAATATTCAAAATATATCGTAAATTTCAAACTTTCAAATATTCAAAAATCCGTAAATTTCTCAACTAATTCCTTAAATAATTAAAAATCACCGCAAATTTCTCTAATTCAAAAATCACCATAAATTTAAATTGATTCAGAAAATGCTGTGAATTTCATTAATTAAAAAATGTCCATATATTTTAAAGATTTAAAAAATACTGTAAATTTCAATCATTCAAAAATACTGTAAATATCAAATATTCAAAAAAATACTGAAAATTTCAAACTTTCAAAAGAACCGTAAAATTCAAATATACCCCACATTTCAAACTTTCAGAATACAGTGGAACCTCGCTTAAGTAAAACATATTCAAAAATACACATAATATGTGTACACTAGTTCTAAAAATGATGTAGTAGGCGCACAATCCCGAACTTCTCTTCTCAACGTCACTCGTTATGCGAAACATCGCTCGTTAAGCGAATCATTTTCCATTTTCATAATTTTGCTCGTTAAGCGAGGTTTCACTGTATACCATAAATTTCAAACTGTCAAAATATACAGAAAATTCCATATTTTCAAAAAATACAACAAATTTCAAATATTCAAAAATACTGTAAATTTAAAATTTACTCTAGTTTTCAATATTTCAAAAAAATATAGTAGATATTAAAGATACATGCAATCAGCACATGATGAATCGAATGTTTGCATTAATCAATTGAGGTATTTCCAAAATTTCCTAAACATTGTAATTCACACGAATTGAATGGAAAAACAGATTAAATAAATATATATAAATAAATAAATGTGGATTACATCGATAAGATTTATTATGCATCGTATTTGCTTTCGGCATTAACTGTGGGATCAATCATCATTCCAAATAAATTCGATATCGCTGAATCCCGATTAGGATTCGAACAACAATATTTACACATTCCCTTGTTCTTGACGATAATTTAGTCCATTTGATGAGCGAAGCACAAGATTATCCGCTAATAGATGTTAATCCTTAATGTAAATACTAAATCCTCGTTAAATGTGTTAAAAAAAAACAGAAGTTTTACCGCTCGCAGTTAAAGAGGCCGTAAAAGCGAGTGAAACACTCGTGTGTTGAAAATGAAATATATATATAATAAAATATACAAAGTTACATAAATTTTGTGCATCCCGAAACTCTGTTAGTTGCGACTAATAATTTTTAATCGTGTGTGTTTCAGGTAAATTTCTGCCGTCCTTTTCGCTAATTAATTCGATTACGGACCGATCGGCGTTGGATTTCGCAATTAATTGGGATCATCGTTTTGCCTGTTTGGATATAGTGAGTGAGTTAGAGAGAGAGAGAGAGAGAGAGGGTGATAAAAAGCGCATAGTTGAGTGCAGGTGGGAGAGAGAGGGAGAGAGTTGGAATGTTTCATCCCTTAACGCCCGATTGTTTGTTTCGTTTCTCGCTCCTCGTTAAAATTACTGTCGGAATGGAAAATTGCGTCGAGCAATTGAAATAATTGGCTAATTAGCGAACGCGAACGCGATGCGTTTTAATTGTTGCCGCGCGCACTCTTCCGCCCTTCGTTTCTTCACTATTACTACTACCATAACCATTTTTTTTTCCATTTTGCAACCCGCCTCGGATTCCATCATTCCGCTTTCCGGTCATTCCGGAAATGATCGGCCCCGAACGTTCCGGAAAACGAAACGATCCGACGACCGCCAATTAAATTCACGCCTGGATTTCCACCCTCCCTTCGCAACGCGCTCGGACCGTAATAATAACGCCCACGTTCATCACCCACGTTATCTATATAATAATAACATTGCAAAAAAAAAACATCATCCAGCAAAAATCCAATTAAAATATTGCAAAATTTAGATGGAAATTGAAATCAATTAAATTTTCATGGTATAGACCAGCGGTTTCCAAACTTTATGCTACTACGCCTCCCCGAAAACAATTTTTTTTTTCCGCGCCTCCCTTACCTTTTATTGTTATAATAGATTAAATAATATAGACACGTTTTATTTATTTGAAGATATTATGGTATCAAAATTAATTTATTAAAATTTTTTTGCACCTCCCAGTTTGGAAACCGCTGGTATAGACAGTTCACGTTTGTTATGTTTCAGCTTTGCCTATTTGATCTAATAAACACGTAACTCATCTAAACATCATAATTTATAAATTGAACATTTGAAATCTAATGGAAATTTCTGTATTGCACATTCACTTATAACTGGATAAACTGTTGAAATCGGAGATAGTTTTAACAGTGTGACAGTGGAGACGAGTTTCATGTTTCGAATGAAAATAGAGTGCTGGAACAAAAAGCAAATAGAACATCGAACTGCCGAAGGTAAACGAACATCGTCAGCAATTCGATGTTCGAAATGAGTTTAGACGAGACGAGGAAAGTCGTGTAAGTGTGTGTATGTGTATCACATGCATTATCGATTACCTGGAACTCTGATAAGGGCATTTCGTAAAGTGATTTTTGTCGGCAATCTGTTGCGTAAACAGTAATCGAGACGGCTGCGTATATACATGCACACGTAATAAAACCGTTTTGTTTGAGTTTAATTTCTTTCTATTGCGTCGCTTTTCGAAAGTATTTCCAACCCAAACACATAAACCTTGCAAATAGTATTGATAGTATAAATGTTCTATAAATGAAAATGCATAATAATTAATTATGAATGATATGAAATGAAATGAAAAAAAAAAACGAAATTGGGAATTTACTTAAGTGTATGCAATTTATATAATTGTTATAATTACGTGATTGCTCTTGGTTTCGTTAATTCGACATTCGGTTTCAATACCAGGCTCATAAATTGGCTCACGTTTTGTACTCGCGCGGGTTTCCAGTGAGGCTATAAACTTGTTTTATGTGTTGTTTTACTTAACTAAACTGTTATTAGTATATGTAATTATTATCAATTTATTCGTAACCTGCAATTCGATTTGCCTTTAAGAAAATTTAAAGGATTAACTTTGCAATTAAATTGTGTTCTATAATTATATAATCGTATTTATGTCAACTAAGATAAGTTAATTAATCCGTAAAAAAAAAACTAATACTTCAATGTTGAATTTTCCAACTAACTGAATCTTTCGTGTTACGGGTAAAATGCTTTGAGCATCATTTGTTTTTGATGAGTGGCTTTATAAATTAGTTAGGAAGTCCTCAAATGCGTCGCACTTGAGAGGGAGGAAATCGTTTCGTAATTAAAAGACACGGCGGAGACGCGAAATTCGGCTTGATTTAGGCTTACTGCGGAAGTTAGTTTGCCGAAACTTTTTGACTGATCCGAAGTGGAAGTCCCCACTTAGGAGTCGCGCGCTAGCAAAAGGGGAGTGGAAGAAGAGAGAAACACGAGTCATAGTAATTCTTCTTCTCAACTAACTCCTTTCAGGAATTAACAAAGCCCCGGATGGGTTGCTCTGTTTACCGAACGTTTAATGAGGAACGGTTGGAGGTTTGTTGGATGAATATGGAGAGAGGCGACGTTGTGTGCTCGTTGGCAATACAGAGAGGTGTTGTTTATGTGTTTTCGTGTGTGTACGTAATGCGGGGGTTGAAAAATAGGGGAGTCGAAGAGAAAAAGATAGACAGAAAGAGAGAGAGAGTAGATATAATCCATTTGCTGTAATCGCGAGCCGAGAGAAGTGATGTAAGTAGAGCGATAAATTCGTGTCCGTCGACTGCACTCGGATAATGTAAATCCTCATTTTCAGTGGGAGAGCGTTGCACGCGGACTCTCAGGTAAATACAAGTATACATACATACATATAAACTCAAAGAGAGAAAGATAGTGCTTTATTAATATTAACATGATGTAGATCAGAGGTTCTCAAACTTTTTTGTGTCGTAGACCCCTTGCCATGTTTTTCTGTTTTGGATAGACCCCTAGATCTTTATAATTATTAAGATCTTTGCTGATGAGACTGTGCGTACGCTTGTAACAAGATGATACTGGTATATCATTATGTGGAGGTTTTTACAAGTTCAGTGTATGTTGAGATCTGGTCTATATCGAAAGCCCGACAACCGACATCCCGACTGTATCGAAATCCTAACATATCAAAATCCACGAATATCAAAATCCCGACTGTACGAAATCCCGACAGTGTCTTTTATTATTATAATGTATACAATAACATTTTTAAATTATTTAAAATTATCTTTATTATAATACATAAATGAATAAAATAATTATAATGAAACACTATGAGCTATTCCGCGAAGATAACTCATTAATGTTCTGTTTTGTCGATCATTTACAATCTGTCGGGACACTGTCGGGATTTCGATTAGTCGGAATTTTGTACAGTCCGGATTATGGTTGTCGGGATTTTGATATAGTCGGGATTTCGAATGTCGGTGTTTCGATACAGTAGGGATTTCGATACAGTCGGAATTTCGAACGTCGGGATTTCGATATGTCCGGTGTTTCGATACAGTAGGGATTTCGATACAGTCCGGATTATGGTTCGTCGGGATTTCGATATAGTCGGTGTTTCGATACAGTAGGGATTTCGATACAGTCGGAATTTCGATACAGTCGGAATTTCGAATATCGGGATTTTGATGGGGGACAACACTGTGGACCCCCAATTTTTTTTTTCGCTGACGTAGACCCCTGGGGATCGATATAGACCACTTTGGGAATCACCGATGTAGATTCTCCCGCTTGGAAATAAAGTTGTATCAAAATATAGGACACTGCTACGAACAAACTAAAGTTTTATAATTAAATCATCCCTTACGAAAATCTCTCGCGCGTTCTTCGAGATGCATACGAATGTTTCCTGTGGCAATTTGTGAATTCCTTAAACAAATTCGCGCGATTTCCAATAAACCGGATGCCTTACATTTCGCGAATTCGATACACACCCACGCCGAATCACGACATTCCCAAAACGCGCGCGACGCAGTGTTTCGACGGCGATATTGGGTTTTCGAAAATTGTTAATATTCCAATACAATATGTAGGTTACCTACATACAATAATATGTACGTCGTAAAATTTTCAATTATATTTGATGTTAGATTATTTAACATTTGGTCAATCAATACACATTTATATACAATTATTATATACATATTTTTGATCTATTATTGAAAATCAGTAAAATATGAATTTAATCATACGATTAAACTAAATGTTCCAAATGCAACACATTTTCAATTTGGGTATTCAATTGTGAAGGCAAACAGCAACGATATTTGTAAGTTTACACAGGGTGCTGCTGCTGCTGCATCATTGAGCAGATGTGTTTGGATTTAAGCCTAATGCTCAATGCTGCAACAAACGTATGAATTACAGCCCCGTTTGTTATCGGTTTTCCTTTCTGTTGAGGTGGAAGAAAGGTAGAAACATGGAATTCGATCCGGAGATTATCAGCGTAACATAATAGCGTAGTTTAAAGTCCTACAGAGAAAATAAAGAGAGAGTTACAATCTACAATGTGTGTGTGTGCATGTATCGAATTCCTGGCTTGCGGAGCAAATGAGTAAAGCATGCGAGAGGGTAGGGAAAAAGGAGCGGTGGAGGGTTTGGGGATCGACTGCGGCGGCAGCGGAAGAGTCAACAGCGGCAGGGGGTGGTATGGAGGAGGCGGTTTGAGGAGAAGGGGATGGAGAGGCAGTAGAATAATAGCACTTGGTGTGGATGTGAATAGGGACCGTAATTCTAGGGTAGCAAAGGCGTGAATGTGCCATACACACTCACTATCTGGGGGATAGTTTCTCTCTTTACCGCTCCCTCTCCTCCTCTCACTCTCTTCACATACACGTATGTGTGTTGTCGACGCTGCGGCTCCGGTAATGTATCTGCAATTACGGGCGAAATCCCGAAAAAAAGGAGACTTTCTTGTGTAATTGAAACGTAAACACTTACGCAATTCTCTCTCCATCTCCATCTTCTCTCTATACATGTCCCTTCCTCTACCACTCGTTTCATCTCCATCTCCCAATTCGGCGATTTACCTCCACTTCACTTTATTTTCGTTCGTCCTTTATTCCATTATTTTTCACGCCACCTCGCAAATTGCGAACGCAAACAGCCGCCTCTTATTTTCCGCGCGGATCTCGTGATTACCAAAGCTGTGTTTGTATTCTTCTATTTCTCATTTTCTCTCTTCTCTCTCTTCTCACCATGTTTGTTCATTCGTTCGTTCGTCGCTCACCTGCATACCAAATCAAAAACAGTATTAGTCGGAAGAGACGTGTAAATAGCAGTAACGAAAATAAAACACCTTTTGACCCAGTTCCTTCTTCCCTCTTCTTCTCGGAGCTCCGCTTTTCTCTTCCACACTTCTTTTGCAGCGACAAGAGTTTAAGCGCGCACATGTACATCAATCGTCCAGTCCAGACTTGAATTGCACATCTTCAAGAAACGTACAGTCTCTTTGAAGTATACAAACCAATAGCAAATGCAAAAATTCTTACAATTCCTTAATTGGAAACGATTCAATTCAATCACAATTTCGATCTTGCGAAATAATCGAGACCGAAATCCAATGGGATTGTCGCAGTTGGAATTTCTCGCAAATCGACCAAGTTTCAAAACCGATTGAATTATGAATTGGATTATGTTATGGCTCTGCACGGAAAATCTGTAAATAATAAATGGGGAAAGTTCCTGCCCGAATGAAAACATTTCATTCAAACAAGACATTTCATTTACATATCTACAATCTTATTGCCGTTTTTTAAAATAATTTTACGCTATCTGTATTTATTCGTTCATTTTGTGAATGAATATGAACATTTACTATTAAATTTTAAAAAAATATTTGTAATTTTCTTAATATTTATAGAATTATTGAACATATTCCTAGTTTTTTTAATTATTGTTAAAGAAAACATAAATTTCAATTGATGCCTAAACAAAACTTTTATATATTTCGATGTTTTGATCTTCACCGGGCAATAAAAGATATAAAAAGAAATTCACTTCGATTGATGTTATATAAATATCCATATATTTTTCTTAAGAGACGAAGGATTATTGGATTCGCCTCGCTCAAAGCAATAAAACATAATATATAACGGGGACCGAAAATATTGTATGTTTTGTGGGGAGATTAGGATCACCGTGGAAAACTTTCCGTGTCTTCCATCCATGATTTTTCGTCCCACATTTTATACAAGACATAACTCAAAGAGTTATAACCCACAAACAATTGAATACAAGTACATTTAACATCCATTTAGCATTCATAAAAATATACTTAATATATACTACATTTAAAGAAAACTACAATTGAATAAAATTACATATAAGATATAATTAGAAATTTAAACTTATGCAATTAATTGAATATACATTTCCAAATAATTATTTTATATCAAATTAATCTACAACAGACAGACAAATATTTCATTCAATTAATTGAACTTTAGTTATTAAAAAAAAAGTAATAAATTGATGACCGTAGCACTTCGACTCCCTCGAATTGGAAGAGAGAGAAATCAAATTTTAATGTGATTGTATGAAACAAGGGAATGGAAGGACCTTTTTTTTATGCCCTCTCATATCGACAATTAAAATGCACATAAAAGCATCCCCTTATTAAAGGGATGAAATTTGTTTTTCGATCTCTTCACTATTTTCCCTCTATCTCGTTTGTTTTTTTTTAATGCACATTTTGTTGAAGATAAAAGGAGGATTTAGACGGAAAAGCGAGTGAGTGTTTCGCATTTTACGTTTTGCGACGAAAGGAAATGCGCGTGGACGACTTCAATTTATTTCTAATGAACGCGTCATTGTGCTTCGCAAAGCGCTCGAATTCTTATTAAGGTTTATGCAATCCGAATTAAATAAAAATAAATAAAACGAGAGAAGGAAAGAGAGGAGAATACTTGAAAAGGACGAATACTTTGTAACAATCGAATCCTTTGTAGCAATCTGGATTATAAATGTTTAAATTTCCGTTTGGGATAATGGAAACGAATGATTTACTTGCGGGAACCTCTTGGAGAAATAATGACAAGAATGTTCTTAGGATGATTGATGCTTATAATACTAAAAGTGTTATGGGATTGTGGGATTTGTAAACTTGCTAATTTGTCCAATAATTATTACGTTTACGTAAGTTAATCAACATGAATAGTCGATGACTCAACTGAAAATAGTACTTTGATAATAAATGCAGCGATTCGCACAATACAAATCACGATTTTTATGTTGTGTTTTATTTGTACTTCTTGTAAAGCATATGGTGAGGATTCTGAGAGCGTTTGCGTGGGTTTTTCTATTCATTGCAGATGGTTAGTTTACGAGATGCAGTGTGGATGTGGTCGGTGGTGTTGATTAAATGTAAGCGACCGGTTATTATGCGAATAAATTTGGTGAAACGGAATGGTGGGGTTGATGGCGGAGATAATCTTTTTACGAGTGCCGGGATTGCGCGGTATCATAAAATTGCGGAAAATATGTTCCCTTGGACTTGTGTGTGTGTGTGTGTGTTGTCTTGTGTCGCATTTTTGTTTCCCTTTTTTGCGGGGACGTGGGGAGGCTGGTACAAAAGGATTTAATGAGCGTTTCGCGTTTTATGTGCATTAAAGATCGAGACGATGGGATGCGAGGAGAGGAGTTGTGGAGATGTGTGTGTGGGTTTCTGAAGATTTAGCCACGCAGATATCGCGGATTTGATGAATTGAAATGGTTTCGTGCGAGGATGGAGTGAGTGAGTGTATGTTCACAACCTGTTGTTGGCGTCTGAATAAGGAAATGCTTCGGGGGCGGTAGAGGCGACGGCGGCGGTGATGGCGGGAAGGGAGGAGACGAAGTGCGAGCGTGGGTCGCGGTGGTCGCAATCGGCGCCGACGATATTCCATTCCCATCATCATCATCATCATCCAGATGTTGAATGTATTAACATCAGATCCATCTGCGCAATTAGCGTTCATCCACTAAAATCATCTCCTCCTCCTCTTCAGAATTCCGACCGAGTATTTCGATTTTACTCGGCTCCCGTTAACTAACTAACCAGGGGGGAGGGGGTTTAGACGAAATCCAATTCAGCGAATCTTAATGCAACTTCCAGCAATTTATCAATTACCCGACCCCCGGCCGTTCAGGAGCAACGTTTAGTTGCTCACATCCGCCGCTCCGAGTTATTGCATTTTTATTTTCGGTAACAAAGTACGTACAGTAATTTATGCGTCCAACTGTGTGGGGTGGTGAAAAATGGGACATTCGTGTAGGGAGAAAGAAAGAGTGAAGACAAATGTGGGGTACGACCCTAAAGCTCTCACCCCTCCACCCCATCGAACACATCCGATTACAATCATTAAGATCCGTCTCCCTTGATAAAGACATTTATTGCGGCCCATATGGGCCCTTCCATATCAATCCGAGCCCATCAGAAAAACGCACATTGACTTCACCAGACACTTCAGCGCAATCATCGGAGGGTGATCTTTTTTTTTTATATACCCACCATCATTTGATTGAGCTTTTCAACTTGAATTCAATACAATACAATATTAAAACTCACCTAAATCCTTGCACCATCTGCATATAATACTTATATTAACAACGTTACATTAAAACAGCGGTCGGGGAACCGGGGTAAATTACCCAAAATGGGGTAAAATTATTTTTTTTTGTGTAATTTTTCTAATTTCTTATTACCAAACTCAGAGAGCGGTTC
>NW_017096146.1:6736-13704 GCF_001412225.1 Nicrophorus vespilloides | reverse complement strand
TCTTGATTTTTGCAATCAATTATAAAATTGAATATTTTTATTGTAAATTTCTAATCATTTCCATAGATTCTTAATGAATCAATAATAATTGTTACGTCTACTTCATATATAATGTGAAGAAGTTTTGTTACATATTATTAATAATACTTAAATGATATTTCTGTATAATTGTTATGATAATAATCAATAGTAATTAATACTACTGAATTATTGAAAAATCATTTTTTTGTTAATTTGTTCACGTTTGTTGTTCGCCTTTGCTCTTTGTAAATTGTTCCTTTCGTATCGGGAGTAGAGGAACACGATTCGGATGTGGTGGTAGTAGTAGTAGGTAGGTAGATGCATTCGGTATAATTGATTCGCGTGCGAAGTTGTGCGAAAACTGTAGTCGTTTCAACTTTGGCCTGGGCCCCCGCATTTTCCTTCCTACTAACGAACTTCCACTATATTTATTGGTTTGGAAATGAATTCGAGCTGCAGCTCTTGCACGTGTGTGTGTATATATATATACATGTATATGTGAAATGCCATTGTGTGTGTGAGTGGAGAGTAGGCGGTGGGAGAGGGTGGCAGGCAGGCCACCTCCACCCCTCGCGCCTCCGCAGAAGTAAAACGAAGAAAGATCGTTTTAGCCGCGGAAAAGTTAATTTATGTAAGGGAGGAGGAGGAGGGGTTGGTTTGTTGCGCGAGAGAGACTGCCGTGTGTGTGTGTGTGTGAGCGCACCCGATGAGGGGGTGAGGCGAGTGTTGTGCGGCGGCGGTGGCGGAGACCGGGCGGTTTTGCGCCGCTGCGCCACCCTCGCCGCCTCTCGCTCGTGAAGAAACAGAAAACGGTTTCGTTGTATTGATTTTTTAACTTTTTAATTTATGCATGTGTTTTAAGAGTTGTCTCGTAATGTACGCGAGGTTTTCTCCCTTTCGCGTCGCGACGCCCGCCGCCTCCTCCTCCTTCTCCTCAACCCTCGCTCTCCCTTCTCATCTCGCTTCCACCCTCGCTTCTTCTTACGTAACCGGCCCCCGCTGCCGCCGCCGCCACCGCCGCATCCGCGCTTCGAGCCAATTAACATTTCTTTCTTTTCTCTTCCCTCTCTACTCTTTGCATCTCCTACACACACACATTTTTTTTTTTCGGGTACACTCCATATTCATCCACTCATCTTCCATTCCATACATTACAGGCCTCACGAGAGCAGCACACACACACAACGCAAATGCACGCAGAGAAGGAGAATGGATAGATGGAAATGTAAAAGAGAGAAAAGAAACGAGAACCCCTCGAGCGACGAAGAATTCTGAAATTAAGAAATTTCTTAATTATTCAATTCCAGCCGAACGAAAAAAATTAAATTATAATGAAGCATATATTAAAAAATAAATAGAATGCACGCGCACAATTCAAATTCTATTACAAAAACTACTTCATACAGCAATTCATTAAAAGATTTATTAAAAGTATAAAATTCTCTTATTTATACTTAAAACAGAAATGTGTACATGATTTTTTATTGAAACTTGTAAGTAAAAACAAACGTTGCATAACAAAATTAAGTAGTCCATGTAATAATAATAACTGTCAAATAAAAAATGTGCATAACCTCAATAGAAAAACAATGGCAATTACATAAAACAGTAACTCTTCTTTTATGACAGAATCATACAAAACTAGAACCAATAAACCTGAACAAGAAACCCATAAATCCACTCTTTCACTAATTACTAAGATTCAAGCATCACCGTCTCAGCAATTTCCCTAATAAAGTCTTACATGCTGAGCTCGGATCACGGAGCTTAATTCACGTGTAATTTGCATATGCGTGCTCCACAAAAATAAAACAAAAGCAAAAACGAGAGGAAACTAAAAATAAGTGTACACAATCAAAACGCACTTAAGATTCACAACATTAAAGGTATAACCTCAATTAGGACTAGGATATATAGTAATAACTGCGTATGGAAATCTCGTATTTAAGAAGACATTAGACAGTTTTTGGGAAAGCAAACAACAAAAGGAGGAAACCGAAATAGACATGTAATAATGATACAGTCCATGAATAAGTTATGGCGGGAATTTCGAAAGTCGCATCGTTAATTTTTCTTCGGTCCAGTTTTTCCGGTAGCACGAAAATCTTCGCATGCATAATTCATGCGAGAGGACGTGGCATGCGTTCGTTACGTAATGTTGCGTAGGAAATCATGTGGAAATACACATTAATTACGGTTTATTACTACAACTACTATTAATACAACAAAAAAAGTGAAACTCTTCATATTGAACGTTCACATTTACTTAATAATTAATAGACACAAATGTGTAATAACATCATACGTTTACTTTCTTTTAATGATTTCAATAGGAAAAGAAAAATAAACAATTCTGGAACCATCATTTCTTTAATAATAGAGAAAAAAGGAAAAATTAGAATCTAAAATTCTAAATATTTATATTGTAAAAATCAAAATCTACTAAACATATTTAGATTTTAAATCAAACAACAATTCTACTTAAGATTTTAAGCGATATTATTTTAATTTTAATAGATAATTACGCGAATACCGAAAGCGCTACAATTATGCAAATATCCTCACTTAATCCCGAACACTTTTACCTACAATTTGCATAATCTGGGATTACGTAGTCATCGGAAGATTTTTTTTTCAATTGACCACAATTATTGTGTAGTTTGTTTAATTTATTTATGTTCCAAATAAAAAAAAATATCTAATCTTTGATTTATGTCACATCAACTGAGAATAAAATTTACACTCCATAATTATCTTAGCCATACAAGATTAAGATTTTCAGCTTTAATTTGAATATACAATGATCTAATTAGAGATAAAGACATCGAAAAACGTCATTACGTAACTGTTGTTACATAACATAAATGTGAGAAACATTATAAAATAAAATAAGTAAAAAGTTACTTTACTTTTCGAGTTATTGACGAAGTATTAAAAACCTATGGATAATGGTGTGTACACACCTTTATATAAGATATAATTTAGTAGAAAATAAAGATAAATTATTTAATTTTCGATAATTGATTACGTTTTGCAGTGTCAATAATAAATATCTATTGTTATTAGCGTGTGTATGGAGCTTGAACGGAGAAAGTCTGCAGAGTGTCTTTGGATATACTCGAATTGGGGGGTGGTTGGGGTTGGCGTTGTGTTCTGGTTATCGTCGGATTTTCTTCTTCTCGCGCGCCACACAAATCGCGTTCGCATTTTGCGAATTAAATTAGCGTAGGGCCGCATATATAAAAGCGATGGGTCTCCCCCTTTTCCGTGGATGCGTGTACTACGTGCTGCTACTTCTGCTTCTGGTGGGTCTGGAGAGCATCCAGAAATTACGCGTGGATTCCCCCCCCCCGTGCGTACAAAGAGCGTAGGGGGGCCACGTGTGTCGCATTACTACAAGAATCAATTACCCGAAACGCACCTGAAAATTATGGACGATACTGCTGCCTTCTACAACTAGTACTATTACGGCCGTTTACTTTATTGCCATCCTAAAATTTCGCAAAGCAAAACTTATAATCATTATAGAAAACAACTTTACTTAAAAGTTTTAAAGACAAACTATTCTTAATTAATTTAAATTTAGATCAATTTATGCAATTATCCGTAGATTTGTTCATATTTGGTTAAGTTAGCTTAGGAAATATAAAATTAGGTTAGATCATAATGGATTTATTTATAACAGATTTGGTTACTGTTACGTCAATTTTTGATTACTTTATATTAGGTTAGGTTAGAATGGGTTAGGTCAGCTTAGGTTACTTTAAATTTGGTTAGTTCAAATTGGATTTGTTTATATTAGGTTAAGTCAGCTTAGGAAATATAAAATTAGGTTAGATCATAATGGATTTAGTTATAACAGATTTGGTTACGAACTGTTACGTCAAATTTGGGTTACTTTATATTAGGTTAGGTTAGAATGGGTTAGTTATATATTAGGTTAGGTCAAATAGGATTTGTTTATATTAGGTGAGAAAAGATCAAAAAAATGTCCATGAAATTTGTGTAATATTACCTTTTTATAATAGATTATTGATTAAGTTAGTTTAGGAAATATAAAATTAGGTTAGATGATAATGGATTTATTTATAACAGATTTGGTTACGTACTGTTACGTAAATTTTTGATTACTTTATATTAGGTTAGAATGGGTTAGTTCATATTACGTTAGGTCAGCTTAGGTTAGTTTAATAAGTTAGGTCAAATTGGATTTGTTTATATAAGGTGAGGAAATATCAAAAAAATTTCATGAAATTTGTGTAATAGATTATTGAATGTGTGTAAAAACGTTTAATTTATGAAATTAATAGGGTGAATTGCGTAAGTTGCGAGGTAATTGTGTATAGATTTTTTTTAAATTATTTGTTTTGTCTTGCAGTGAGCGGCGCGGCGCATTCATTGTGTGTGCGAGAGATCTGGAGATCATTTATCAGGGGGACGTCGGTCGTAAATATGTATTATTGTGTGTGCGGCGAATATAGGTGAGATTCGCATTACGTACACACTGGAGCGTTCGTTGTACAAGCGATATACACACGGTGTGTAATTAATTACGTACGAATGCGAGAGAAAACACAAGTATTATTAGTTAGTTAGTTGCTCTCCGAGGGAGGGCGACGAGAAATGCGAGACATGAACTTTGCACACTGCAACCAGCAAACCTATGACTACATCCATACATACATACGATTTACAAGAACCCGAACTGCGTTTTCTCCGTGCGAATGCAAAATTAACTAGGTATAAATCAACTTGATTGCTATCTAGGAGGCAGGAAAACTCGAGAAAACGATGGAGAAGAAGAAATGAAAATAAAAAGAATCCAAATAAATACACACAACTTGATTCGTACAGATTATTGCAAGTAGATAACCATTAACCGTGCTTAATAAATCGCGTCAAACTTCATTAGATTAAACGACAAGAGAAAATCATACATTTAGTTTGAAAAAAAAAATATATATAACAAAATGATTTGTGTAGAAAGTCAAGGTTTTTTTTGCAAAATTTCATTATTTATGTAATTATTAACTGAATAGATGTAATTATATAAGAAATATGTTTAATAAAACATAATTTAAAGTTAAAAAAAATTGCTGTCAAATTATGTTCGTATTGTTGATAATAGATGGCGTCTTTATAAAAGAATATAAATATATATATAACGAAATGATTTGTGTAGAAAGTCAAGGTTTTTTTTTTGCAAAATTTCATTACTTATGTAATTATTAACTGAATAGATGTAATTATATAAGAAATATGTTTAATAAAACATAATTTAAAGTTAAAAAAATGCTGTCAAATTATGTTCGTATTGTTGATAATAAATGGCGTCTTTATAAAAAAATATAAAATATATATATAACGAAATGATTTGTGTAGAAAGTCAAGGTTCTTTTTTGCAAAATTTCATTACTTATGTAATTATTAACTGAATAGATGTAATTATATAAGAAATATGTTTAATAAAACATGATTTAAAGTTAAAAAAATTGCTGTCAAATTATGTTCGTATTGTTGATAATAGATGGCGTCTTTATAAAAAAATATAAAAAATATATATAACGAAATGATTTGTGTAGAAAGTCAAGGTTTTTTTTTTGCAAAATTTCATTATTTATGTAATTATTAACTGAATATATGTAATTATATAAGAAATATGTTTAATAAAACATAATTTAAAGTTAAAAAAATTGCAGTCAAATTATGTTCGTATTGTTGATAATAGATGGCGTCTTTATAAAAAAATATATATAACGAAATGATTTGTGTAGAAAGTCAAGGTTTTTTTTTGCAAAATTTCATTATTTATGTAATTATTAACTGAATAGATGCAATTATATAAGAAATATGTTTAATAAAACATAATTTAAAGTTAAAAAAATGCTGTCAAATTATGTTCGTATTGTTGATAATAAATGGCGTCTTTATAAAAAAATATATATAACGAAATGATTTGTGTAGAAAGTCAAGGTTTTTTTTGCAAAATTTCATTATTTATGTTTATTATTAACTGAATAGATGTAATTATATAATAAATATGTTTAATAAAACATAATTTAAAGTTAAAAAAATTGCTGTTAAATTATGTTCGCATTGTTGATAATAGATGGCGTCTTTATAATATGAGTTGTCAACAAGTTTTCTAGGTGCGATTGTTTGACAAAGTTGTTACTAATAATGTTTTTTTGCGTTAGAGAGTGAATGAAATTTTGGCAGTAATGAAAACGTCAGGGTGTATCTGTCACGGCAGTTTAGTGCGAATTCCTTTGGGGCGACGCATTTTTTTTTATCCTCCGTATACATTTCCTCCCCCCATCTTAAATATTCCCGCAGGGAATAAGAAGCTCATACTCGGAGAGAAAGAAATAAATAAATAGAGAAGGATAAGAATGGTCTCATAATTCATCATCCGCCGCGGGTTTACGCTCGGCTGGATGCAAGAAGAAGGGAACGAAGAACAACAACAACAAACAAACAAACGCCACACATGCATGATGTGGGCTAAGTAAAGCGAGGTAAGTATAAGTATACGGCGATAACTCACATTCGCGATGCGGATCCCTAGGTTAGGTTAGGTTACGCGAGGTTAGGTTAGGCGAACGCGGCCGGCGCACCACACAATAGCTCATGTATGATGCATAAAGTGGACACACAATTTGTATAGCCTCACGAAGGTCCGGCGGACCGTGTCCGCACAACCTAAGTCCTGAGATGAGAGCAGATCCTGCTGTAGCAGCAGTAAAATCACCGAGAGTGAAGAGCAAAACAGAATTGAAAACAAACGGGTGGAAATTGGTATGGTGGAATGAGAAAGGCAAAAAAAAAAGAAAACACAAGGAAATGGGATCCAGAAAAATTTAATAAGCCGAATTCGAGTCATCCGGGCGGTCCACGAGTGCGGGACGTCGCGACGCTAATTAAAAATATCTCTCCGTCCACTTCAC
>NW_017096146.1:1103-6726 GCF_001412225.1 Nicrophorus vespilloides | reverse complement strand
AACGTACAGAAGCGTAACTCACGGATGACGAAACCGGGAAAAGAAAGCGGAAAATGTGGTTTGGAATCATCTGTGCAAACTATATTATAGGTGGTTTCCTTTCCGGTCGCTCGAATCCATGGACCATTCTCAACTTTTAATTGACAGTTTGTACTTATGTTTTTTTGAGCACTAGAATTTACATTGAAAATTTGTTACATTTTGTTTCAATCAATTATAAATATTAAATTTTAAGAGAAATCCTGGATTTTTAACAAAAAAGGGACACAACACCTACAACAAAACAATGCATAGCAATTAGAAAACAATTCAAATTTGTTCTAAAGTTTCCTACTGACTCACAATTACAAATTTTAGAAGAATACTGAAGGTTTAATTAATAAGGGACAGCTCCAATAAAACAATAAGAAATTGTTTCCAAATTGATGGAAACCTACTTCAACCTACAATTCTATTCTATAATTCTAACCTAAAATTTATAGAAAAATTTTAAAAATGAAAATCCTGGACTTTTAAAAAAAAGGGACACAACACCTCCAAAAAAACAATGCCTAGCAATTAGAAAACAATTCAAATTTGTTCCAAAGTTTCCTATCGACTCACAATTACAAATTTTAGAAGAATTTTTAGAAGGTTTAATTAATAAGGGACAGTCCAATAAAACAATAAGAAATCGTTTCCAAATTGATGGAAACCTACTTCAACCTACAATTCTATTCTACAATTCTAACCTAAAATTTATAGAAAAATTTGAGAAATTCACCACTATTAATATTAGTTGCATACAAAGATTGAGTTTATTTCTACTAATTTTAGTAACAAATTTTTTAAGAGAAATCCTGGACTTTTAACAAAAAAAAGAGACACAACACCTCCAAAAAAAACAATGCCTAGCAATTAGAAAACAATTCAAATTTGTTCCAAAATTTCCTACCGACTCACAATTACAAATTTTAGAAAAATACTGAAAGTTAAATTAATAAGGGACACAACAGCTCCAATAAGAAATCGTTTCCAAATTGATGGAAACCTACTTCAACCTACAATTCTATTCTACAATTCTAACCTAAAATTTATAGAAAAATTTGAAAAATTCACCACTATTAATATTAGTTACATACAAAGATTGAGTTTATTTCTACTAATTTTTGTAACAAACTTGAAATTTATATTGTAACCAACAATTAAGATTCTACTATGTTACCATTAAGATAAATTCAAGAAAATTCTTTTGCACATTCGAAATAGAGACACTACACCTACAACCAAATACTACAATAAAGCCTCTCAAACAAACTATTTCGTTTCTTCCCATTCGTTTCCTTCCGCAAATGGACTTGGAACAATTAGGGAATTAAAGTCGTCGTTCGTTGCATTGTTGTAATTTCCATAGGAAACATCGTAATCATCATCAGGTACATTAATTTGTAAACACTTATGTCCGCTAATCGCTTCTGTTTTTTTTTTTCGTTGTTGTTGTTTCCAGTTTTGTTCTCGCGCATCTACTCTTCTCTTCTATTTACATTTTATTAATTTTTTTCTCACCGGGTCCGTCCTCACCAAAAGGAGTTTTACGTTTCCGCCTTATCAATCTTAAATGCTCCCCCCATTTAAAACGCTGCACGTACCCGCTTATTTTGGCATGCGTGAGAATCCACCTCGTTCCATCTTCATCATCATAATCATCTTCAACATCATCATCATCGACGGGAAGCCAAAGACGCGGAAAGCACACGCCGCATTAAACGGTCGCCTCCGTGATCGCATCGTAATTATCCCAAAGACCAGCAATTAGTTTACATACAAATCACATACATATTCACATCTTTTTCATTGTATAATACGCATCTTCCATGAAAGAAAAGTAACATGAATTAATACTACTTTACTCAAAATTTGGTAAAAAAATAAAAAAAATAGATGAAGACTAAAAGTTACTTGCATCTTTTAAAGACTACAGCATAGTAAAACATGGCAAGAAATTAAACAAATACTTGTACAAGTTACTTGGCAGATAACGCGTATAATCAATAGAGTCTCTGAACTAACTTAAACTAACCCTAATAATTCAGAGTGATTACACTGCGTTAGACTAAACTTTTAATACAATGCACATATGGATGTAACATAGTTACACTAAGTTAATCACATATTTGTGTTTATTCAAACATTTATATAACCCCTCTGATATGTATAAGACGTTAAGTATGTGTTTTTTTTATGTAGGCGCGTTGTAAAGGTGAGATATTCAGCTTTCAGACGAGTGGTCTATGATTTAATTAGCTTTAGGGGTTGTCCAGAAATTCACGAACAACCGAAAACACTGATAAAAAACGAGAAAACCGTCATTTCTCTGTTATGTATAAGACGTTAAGTATGAGTTTTTTTTTTTCAATTTCTACAGCTCATAGCAGGCGACTCGATGACAGCACGAAGATGTATGTAGACTTGTTGGAAAGACAAAATATTCAGCTTTCATACGAGTGGTCGATGATGTAACTATCTTAAGGATTTGTCGAGAAAATCACGAAAAACTGTAGAAACTGAATAAAAAATGAGAAAAAAATGTTCTTCAGCTTATAACAGGCGACTCGATATAACAACAAAGATGTATGTAGGCGCGTTATAAAGGTGAGATATTCAGCTTTCAGTCGAGTGGTCGTCGATGTAATTATCTTTAGGGGTTGTCGAGAAATTTATAATTTATAAAACGTTAAGTATGCGTTTTTTTTTCAATTTCTACAGCTCATAGCTGGCGACTCGATGACAGCACGAAGATGTATGTAGGCTTGTTGGAAAGACAAAATATTCAGCTTTCATACGAGTGGTCGTTGATGTAACTATCTTAAGGATTTATCGAGAAAATCACGAAAAACTGTAGAAACTGAATAAAAAACGAAAAAAAAATGTTCTTCATCTTATAACAGGCGACTCGATATAACTACAAAGTTGTATGTAGGCGCGTTTGAAAGGTGACTTCTTCAGCTTTCATACGAGTGGTCTATGATTTAATTACCTTTAGGGGTTGTCGAGAAATTCGAAAAACCGAAAACACTGATAAAAAAACGAGAAAACCGTTATTTCTCTGTTATGTATAAGACGTTAAATATGTGTTTTTTTTCAATTTCTACAGCTCATAGCAGGCGACTCGATGACAGCACGAAGATGTATGTAGGCTTGTTGGAAAGACAAAATATTCAGCTTTCATACGAGTGGTCGATGATGTAATATCTTAAGGATTTGTCGAGAAAATCACGAAAAACTGTAGAAACTGAATAAAAAACGAGAATAAAATGTTCTTCAGCTTATAACAGGCGACTTGATATAACTACAAAGATGTATGTAGGCGCGTTGGAAAGGTGAGATCTTCAGCTTTCATACGAGTGGTCTATGATTAGGGGTTGTCGAAATTCACGAAAAACCGAAAACACTGATAAAAAAAAAACGAGAAAACCGTCATTTCTCTGTTATGTATAAGGCGTTAAGTATGTGTTTTGATAATTTTTTAATTTCTAAAACCTGATTTCCAATTATTGGAACATACTAAATCTCAAAATCTAAGTGGTTTAAGATTTACATAAGAAATATAAATAAGAGAAAAAGAATAAAGATATTTCATGGGGTTTCTAAAATTGATCAAAAATTGAAATCAATTCTAGAATGTGCTTTAAAAGTTAAAGATTTTTTTCCGAAACATCAAAATTTTCATTTGTACATGAAGGGCCGTGACCCTTAATAACCGCACGTTTTTCTGCTCGATTTCGGGCACCACTTTTTTCCTGCTTCAAGTTAATTATCGAAATCCCTCTTTAGGCCCTACGCGCACTTACACAACCGAAAATCGCGGAAAAGCGGGCACGTGGGCGCACTTTTTAAGGATGTGAAAAGGGATATATATAAAGAGAGTTTTCCTGCGGGAAAAGCAGCCTGGTGGTGTCGCTCCACCTGCGAGCTTAATGAGTGCGTGCTCGTATACTCACACACACACACATCTATATATAAATACAAGTTTCTAAATATATACACATTTTATACGTGGAAAGCTGCAGAGTGTTTAAGGAAAAGACATTTAGGAAGGAAGAAAAGCCGGGGGGGTGGCGTTGGGTTGGTTTCTGGGGGTGGTTTTTCCCTCCTCCGACAACGACGAACGAGGGGGTAAGTGTACGTACGTGTATGAGTGTGTGTGTGTGTAATGAAAGACTGCACGGGTGTAGAAAATTTCGTTTTCTCCGAAGGGGAACTTTAATTTCGTCTCGGGCTGACGTCGGATTTCCATACGGGTCGGAGAGAGACGGGCGTCGCGACGCCGACAGTGGGTTAATAAGAGACGGCGCATTTACTAATTAAGAATACGAAAGAAAAGGGAGCGATGTTTAAAATGCGTGAGCCGAGAAAGTATATATATACCCATATACATCTAATATATGGAACGTGTGCATGAGAAAGAGAGAAGAGAGACAAAAGGGGGATGATTTTCTTTTGCTCCTCCGTTTCTTCATCCACATCTTCGCCGTCTCCATCCCTCTTCATCTCAAGCTACAACTCTCCTTCTTTCTCATCGAGATTTTTGCGAGTGTTTTGTGTGTGTGTGTGTGTATGTGCGAGAAAGAGAGGTGGCGGCGGTGCGGGCGGAGGGAATCGAGTTTAAAAGATGGCGGATTGTACATTCTTCGTAAGAATTTGCATGTAATTAATGTATAAGGAAAAATCAGAGCGAGCAGATGTACAATATTACGTTAGGGTTCAGTGATTTTGTTAATTTAAATTTTCTAGCTGTACACTCGTCGGAGCCCCTCTTTCTCTCGCTTCCACCCATTTCCATCCTTTGCATTCATCTTTCTCTATTTCTTCATCTTTTTCTTTCGCCGTGTGCACTCTTACTCGCGATACACTTGTTGTCTTTCACATGTACATTAGGAGAGCGAGAGCCAAAAGGGAGGAAAGAAAAGCGGAGGCCCTTATTGATTCCGCTTTTCCATTTAGATTAAGGAAAAACATCCCGTCGAAACGTATTTCATTTACGCAAGTGCGATCAAACAAACAAACCAAAAAAAACACCCAGATGTATCTTAATTTAATTAAAGAGGAAAAAAGATGCAAGAAGAAATACATCAGGAAACACACGTAATACCTAAAAACTGAATCGTAATGTTTTGAACTAATACTGAAAATATAGTAGAAAAAAAAATAGTTCAATTGGTTATCAATTTTAAGCCAAATTAAACTTTTCAAAAAATTATGAAGAACAAGTTTAATTACTCAAAATCTGATGTATCTTAATTTAATTAAAGAGGAAAAATAGATGCAAGAAGAAATACATCAGGAAACACGCGTAATACCTAAAAACATCAAGAAAAAGTGAATCGTAATGTTTTGAACTAATACTGAAAATATAGTAGAACAAAAATAGTTCAATTCGCTATCAATTTAACGCCTGATTAAACTTTTCAAAAAATTATGAAGAACAAGTTTAATTACTGAAAATCTGATGTATCTTAATTTAATTAAAGAGAAATAAAAGATGCAAGAAGAAATACGTCAGGAAACACGCGTAATACCTAAAAACATCAAGAAAAAGTGAATCGTAATGTTTTGAACTAATACTGAAAATATAGTAGAACAA
>NW_017096146.1:0-1084 GCF_001412225.1 Nicrophorus vespilloides | reverse complement strand
GATGTATCTTAATTTAATTAAAGAGGAAAAAAAGATGCAAGAAGAAATACATCAGGAAACACACGTAATACCTAAAAAACTAAAAAAAACTGAATCGTAATGTTTTGAACTAATACTGAAAATATACTAAAACAAAAATAGTTCAATTCGCTATCAATTTAAACGCCAAATTAAACTTTTCAAACAATTATGAAGAACAAGTTTAATAACTGACAATCTGATGTATCTTAATTTAATTAAAGAGGAAAAAAAGATGCAAGAAGAAATACATCAGGAAACACACGTAATACCTGAAAACATCAAAAAAACTGAATTGTAATGTTTTGAACTAATACTGAAAATATAGTAGAACAAGAATAGTTCAATTCGCTATCAATTTAAAGCCAAATTAAACTTTTCAAAAAATTATGAAGAACAAGTTTAATTACTGAAAATCTGATGTATCTTAATTTAATTAAAGAGGAAAAAAAGATGCAAGAAGAAATACATCAGGAAACACACGTAATAAATAAAAAAATTAAGAAAAAGTGAATCGTAATGTTTTGAACTAATACTGAAAATATAGTAGAACAAGAATAGTTCAATTGGCTATCAATTTAACGCCAAATTAAACTTTTCAAAAAATTATGAAGAACACGTTTAATTACTGAAAATCTGATGTATCTTAATTTAATTAAAGAGGAAAAAAAGATGCAAGAAGAAATGCATCAGGAAACACACGTAATACCTGAAAACATCAAAAAAAGTGAATCGTAATGTTTTGAACTAATACTGAAAATATAGTAGAATAAAAATAGTTCAAGTCGCTATCAATTTAAACGCCAAATTAAACTTTTCAAAAAATTATGAAGAACAAGTTTAATTACTGAAAATCTGATGTATCTTAATTTAATTAAAGAGGAAAAAAAGATGCAAGAAGAAATACATCAGGAAACACACGTAATACCTAAAAAACTAAAAGAAAACTGAATCGTAATGTTTTGAACTAATACTGAAAATATACTAAAACAAAAATAGTTGAATTCGCTATCAATTTAAACGCCAAATTAAACTTTTCAAAAAATTATGAAGAACAAGTTTAATT
>NW_017096145.1:12228-22608 GCF_001412225.1 Nicrophorus vespilloides | reverse complement strand
ATGCGAAGTTGAGACTAATTTTACTTGTGAAGAATAATTATCTTCAGTACATAGATCTGATATGCTGACGATAATTCTAAAGAAAACAAATGTGAAGAAATATTAACTTTCATAAAAAATTTTCTGTATTTTTTAAATTTAGATATAAATTTTTCTCTGAAATTATAAATTTAAAAAAATGGTAANGATGTTGGAATATGTTAAGATTATATTTTTCTGAAATTTAATAAACTTGTCTATGATTGTTAACGTTTTTATAAAATTATGAATAAACATTTCAGAAAGAATATAGTGATGACTAATTATTTTTCTGAAATTTAATAAACCCTTTTTTTATGCGATTTTCGGTATATTGTAACTCATTTATTTAGTTTTATGCGATTTTAAAAAAATATTGAACGTATCCTTTATTTTTATACGTGTGTCTAGTCCTTTTTTGTGCGATTTATTTTTATGCGTTTTCCTGTGGAACGCATCTACCGCATAAAAAGAGAACCAAGTGTACGTTTAGACTCTTTTGTCTTTCGAACGAAATATTGTATAGTTAAAAAAAAATATAACCTAATTTAATATAATGACAGTACGTCAATGGTATTAAAGTACCAACTTAGAACTAATTCAATCAAAATTGCAAAATGTCTTGCATAAGAAATTAATTATTATTATTTTTTAATGAAATTACGCTATTAACTAACAAATTGTTATATTTTTTATCATAATTTATAAAAATTTTTGTTTTTTGTTTGCTTACTAATTGGTCATCGATCATGAAATGCTCTCTATGTGCACAGCATTCAACGTGCTCAAGTGTTGAGACTCGTTACTTCATCCATCCCCCCTTCTTCAGTGAATCGTTCTACCGTGGTGCCATTCTATTAGTCACACGGGTAAAGGCAAAGCGAACCTTCAAAGTACTACCAACTTCCACGAGTTGCTCAACTTTCCTCAAGATATTAAACTAATCAAGTGCACTCCACTCACAATTCCCCAATTGTTTTTTTTTTGTTAGTTTGTTTGTCTTGTGTCATAATTCGTTCAGCTTACCAAAGCTACACCAGATTCAATTATCCATATATATTTAAAAAAAAAATCTTAAATTGCTTCAAAATTGAAGTTTTAAGGTTATAATAACAATTTTCGTTGTTGTTGTTAGTTGTAATTCGATCTTCGGGTGTTGAATAACAAGGGCAAATTTTACTATGGTTACGCAAATTGATGAGGCCGGAAGTTCAAATAACCTATCATTTTTTGTTTGTTTTTTGTTATTTGTATGTTAATAGATCCAGGGGTAGGAAATTGAATTTTTGAAATTTTAATACCGTCGGAAGCGGAAATGCATCCGGTTCGGCTTACGCTTCTCGCATATATTGGATGTCGTTTCACGTTGAAAGAGGTAATATAATTGGTTCACTTTAGATTCGCTCTTTTAAATCCGCACTTAACGTTGTTAAGGGTTGTTTTGTTTTTTTGTATTATTATTAATTTTTTTTTAAATCGGGGTGGATTGGATGCACTGATTATTTTTAAGGGTTTATTATTAATTTGTATTGTTGGTACCTGTGACTTTGTATAACCTGGAATGTATGTAATCGGGGGGTTGTTGTTGTTGTTGATGGAGGTGGTGATGGTGTCGCGCGTAGTCCTGGTTCATGTCAGCGGCGCGCGCGAGGCACTGCCGCTTCCAAGACTCCGCAGGAATCCGGTTGATCGGTGGAGGCGGCGGCGGCGGCGGTGGAGAAGGAGGGATCGATCCGGATTCGGCGCTCTGACAAGCCACCCGCCGCACCAACCTAACGCCTCCTTCTCCTCCTCATCCACCTACACCCGCAACCCAACCTACACTTACACAACGGCAAACGTCAAAGTTTTGCACACTTACAGCTCTCTGCGACTTAAACGAAAGGAAACCGAACAGTGTAAATGTTTGATATCAAAACACCGGCGCATCCACCAACCAACACAGCGACCTAAAAAAAATATCGCCCAATTATTCCTACACAACCCCTACACTTCTTCTTATTTTCTACCCGACCGCAAAATTTACGACCTACTTTTAAGATTGAACTACCCCCCAAAAAAGTAACCTCAGCCTATATCTTCTTTTTTCCTCTCTCCCTGCAACTAAATAATCACTCCCATACTGTACACACACTAAATCACCACCAGAATCCACATTTTTTAATAACTCAAGTTTACATTTCTTCTTACAATTAAAATTCAACATTTTTTTTTGACGTTTCATTTTTTGACATTTCATTTTCATACGTCAATATTTAATATTTTCAAATTTCAGATTCTTTCTTTTTTATCAATTTTATTATCAATCAATAATTTCAATGTCAAATAATCAACAAACATTTTAGATTAAGTCTAACAATTTCGTCATGTACTAATATTTCATTATCAACCAAAACATTTTTAGATTCACTTTTTCAATCTTGCTATCAACCAATATTTTAGATTTACACTTTCAATTTTAGATTTACTTTTTTTAAACTTTTGAATCAACCAATAATTTAACTTTTTTTTAATCAACCAATATTTTTCAATATTGTTTATCAATATCTCAGATTTATTTAATCAATTTAAGATTTACCCTTTTATTAATTTGTATCAACCAACATTTTCGATTTTGTTCAATTTTTCATCAATCAACATTTTTAGATTTTAAGTTTCAATTTTATTATCAATCAACAATTTACAATATCAAATAATCAACAAACATTTTAGACTAAGTCTATCAATTTCGTCATGTACTTATATTTTATTATCAACCAAAACATTTCTAGATTCACTTTTTCAATCTTTTGAATCAACCAATAATATAACTTTTTTTTTATCAACCAACATATTTCAATATTGTTTATCAATATCTCAGATTTATTCAATCAATTTAAGATTTACCTTTTTAATTTTTTTTATCAATCAACATTTTTAGATTTTCAGTTCCAATTTAATTATCAATCAATAATTTACAATGTCAAATAATCAACAAACTTTTTAGATTAAGTCTATCAATTTCGTTATGTACTTATATTTCATTATCAACCAAAACATTTTTAGATTCGCTTTTTCAATCTTTTGAATAAACCAATAATTTAACTTATTTTTATAAACGAACATATTTCAATATTGTTTATCATTATCTCAGATTTATTTAATCAATTTAAGATTTACCCTTTAATTTTTTATCAATCAACAGTTTCGATTTTATTAAATTTTTCATCAATCAACATTTTTAGTTTTTCAGTTTCAATTTTATTATCAATCAATAATTTACAATGTCAAATAATCAACAAACATTTTAGATTAAGTCTATCAATTTCGTCATATACTTATATTTCATTATCAACCAAAACATTTTTAGATACACTTTTTCAATCTTTTGAATCAACCAATAATTTAACAAATTTTTATCAACCAACATTTTTCAATATTGTTTATCAATATCTCAGATTTTTTTAATCAATTTAAGATTTACCCTTTTATTTTTTATCAACCAACATTTTCAATTTTGTTCAATTTTTCATAAATCAAGATTTTTAGATTTTCAATTTCAATTTTGTTATCAATCAATATGTTACCCAAATTTGGTTGATAATAAATAAAAAGAAATTATCAACCAAATCGCACTAATTCTTTATTATAAAAATTGATTTTTTTTTTACAAATTACTATTGCAACTTTCGTAATAAGATTTTCATCGTTCCGCTTCTGAATAGAACGAAAACTTCCATTTTTGCACTAAGCACAAATGACATTAAGTCGTAGGAGGAGGAGAAGGAGGAAACTAATTAAAAGTCGAGCCGCTTCCGTTTACGTCCCACTTCTTTTTTCCGCATCCCCTCGACTTTCCATCTACTTCGTCTTATATACATTTTTTTTTCACTTGTTTTACGCCGTCCACGATCTTTTCTTGTTCTCTTATTTTTTTTTACACAAAACGGAATTAATTTAAATACTGCAGATTACCGTTGCCGCAAATGAACTTCTCGAGCGAAAGGTGATGTGTCTTTCCTCATTCTTTATTCTACTTAAGCGATTCGATTTTCCGGATGCGCGTTTTCCTTCTTCCCCTCTCAAAACAAAACACGCATTACGAAAACGATCCTTGTTTGTCTTGCATTTAATTTACAATCTCTTTACGTCTCTCTCGATCTCATCTCAGTTTCCCTTCATTTATCTGCGAGGCGTCGCGACGCCTTGCTGATTGCGCTCGGATATAATTAGGTTTGTTAGCTTCACCCCTCTCTCTCTCTCTCTCTCTATCCTACACCCTCAAAAACTAAAAAAAAGAGACGTATACAGCGAGTCCCGGGAAGAGCGTCGGATTAGTTCGGATTCATTTAGGAATTACATTACTCCCGTCCTTAAGCCACCGCTCCCGGCCTTCCGGATCATTATTTTAACGTTACTCCTCTCTTTGTCATGTATGTTGCCTATACAACTTTTGTTTTTAATTACATCATGTAAAGTTGGTTGCATATTCATCTTTTTTTATAATACAAAAACAATAGACTTTACGTAATAATGACATTTTGTTACCTGTCATATTAGTGTCATTGATTGATGTTAGGTGTCTCTACTACTACTACTACTACTACAAATATATTAATTTGTCGAATTCAACCGTTTCTGCTCTAATTTCATTTTCACGGTGCATTAAATATTTCAGTCATACGCAGAACCGTGAATTTCCCTCGCGGCAGCGCTAAACTCTTGACCTCCATCACTGGTGGGTACGGGTTGCGTGAACAAACTGCCCTAATTTCCTCGCCAGTTTCTAATCCTCTAAACCTACGCCACATTCTCAACCTTCTCATTCGAACAACCCCAACTGCCGTCAAACAATAACTCATATTTGGGGTGCGCCCTTTTGTTTGCACACCACCAACATTGCGCGAAACCGCAACCCTCGTAGCACTAAAAAAAAGAAAGATTCCAACAATAGCCGGATTGAAGTAAATAGAATTTCCTTTCGAGCAAATATTTCAAAAAGAAAACCTCAAACCGCTTTTCGCTATAATTTTTGTTTTAATACAAAAAATATAAAATAAAAATTTGCAAAATTAAAATATGTTTTAAAGGGCATCAAATGTGGCTATGGTCGCCTGTATCACTAAAATCTGATACTTAAGGTCGTTGGTTCGATTCCCAAAAGTTAAACCCGAAAGGGGTAGAAATAGGGCCAATAAACAACCGAATATAAGAAGTTTAAATTAACTTTTGTTATTATTAATTTAACTGCGCAATAATAGATGTCACTTCATGTAAATTTTATTATTGGAAAAACCTCAAACCGCTTTTTGCTATATTTTTTTTTTAATACCAAAATTATAAAATTAAAATTTGCAAAATGAGTTGCATAAAACTTATGAAAGCAAAATGTGTTGCATACTAAAATTTTATACATTTTCATGTATATTTTAAAGGGCATAAAATGTGGCTATGGTCGCCTGTATCACTAAAATCTGATACTTAAGGTCGTTGGTTCGATTCCCAAAAACTAACAAAATTTGTGTTGGCTGTTAAACCCGAAAGGGGTAGAAATAGGGCCAATAAACAACCGAATATAAGAAGTTTAAATTAACTTTTGTTATTATTAATTTAATTGCGCAATAATAGATGTCACTTCATGTAAATTTTATTATTGGAAAAACCTCAAACCGCTTTTTGCTATATTTTTTTCTAATACCAAAATTATAAAATTAAAATTTGCAAAATGAGTTGCATAAAACTTATGAAAGCAAAATGTGTTGCATGCTAAAATTTTATACATTTTCATGTATGTTTTAAAGGGCATCAAATGTGGCTATGGTCGCCTGTATCACTAAAATCTGATACTTAAGGTCGTTGGTTCGATTCCCAAAAACCAACAAAATTTGTGTTGGCTGTTAAACCCGAAAGGGGTAGAAATAGGGCCAATAAACAACCGAATATAAGAAGTTTAAATTAACTTTTGTTATTATTAATTTAACCGCGCAATAATAGATGTCAGTTTTTTTAAACGAAAAACAAAGTAACAGTAGGAAACAAAGTGCGTACACGCCTGCTTTGAGCAATTTTCATTTCATCAAATACATTACATTTCCTTCGAGTTAGATGAGATCAAACGATACGCATTTAATGAGGTTAAAGGGGGAAAAACAGCGGAGATTTTCCATTTCCTTCCACATACGGTACATTCTTATTTCCCTGCTTTATTTTCTCCATCGTTTCGTTTGTTTTTCCAGCGCGCTCCGCGATCGACCGTAAATTCTAAGCAGCCTACTACTACTATTACTAACGTTTCGTTTTCCCGGTTTGGCCGTTAACTTTTTTTCCCCCGATTGCGATCGCCACGAAGAAGTTTTGTAATGTTGTGCGCGGAAAAACCGCTGACTTTTATTTTTCTCTTTCTATATTTGCTTTCCATTTCCCAATCGGTTTTTCTCATTCAGATGTTCGCGCAAAGTTTGCGCAAAGTTTCGAATTGAAACAAGTTGTAAAAGTAAGATGAAACAAGAAATAATATTCGTACAAATATAGAAATTATGTGAGACAAAATGGTGAAAAGAGGATCAAGTGTTTATTGAATGAGGGGGCAATAATCAATTGAAGGGGACGTGAATTAATGGAGCAACAAGTGAACGTTTCAGGACACGATGACTAGATTAAATTTTAAAGAATTTTAACCGCATTTACTTTTTTATAATCATATTCAAAATATTTAATTGAAAAAAAAATAAAATTTAATATTTTCGACTTACGACAATTTCACATTTACGACGACAAATTTTGTATTTTGTGATAGTTAAAAAATAAAAGAAAACCTAAAACAAAAGTTATTTTTTGTTTGAAATTTGTCTTATGACAATTTCGACTTACGTCTAAGGTTGTGGATCGAAACGATGTTCGTAAGTCGAAAATTTGATCGAAATATTGCAACAGGATCGAGTTTGCAACTATCTTATTATATTTTGCCCATATATGTGTATATACTGAGAGAGATGAGGTAATAGTAATAAGTCAATTATGAATCGATTAAGTCGGCTCGATTAGATTTGTTTTGTAATTGAGTTAAAGCGTCGTGATATCCAGTGAATCCAGAGATTCGGAGCAATAACGTCCGGATGACAAATCGCATCGCGTCATCCATAAACCCATTCCCATAAACGTATCCATGCACGTTGCCATGGTTATTACCATAGAGACTCAAACTCAATTACTGTACCCGACGCATCCCTTCCAAAAAAGGTGAAAACATTATATTTTCTGCATTTGGCCCGTGCATTTTGCAGTGATTTAATACCCAGTTAAAGCTTACGCTTGCCAACCGTTTAACGTTTACTTTGCGAAATTTAATTACGAAAACCGGGTGTTCCACTGCAGCAAGTAATAATAATAACAACAACAACAGGCAACTACAACAACAACAACGAAAGATCATTTCCGCACAATGCGAGAGCGTTTTAACTGCCCGCAATATTTCATTACGGAAAACCGTTTAGAAACGTAAACGCTGCAACGGATATTGCACTGAAAATATTAACAACGCAAAACGAAACAAACGAAAAAACAAGCGAGAATAGTTCAAATATTCAAAATTATACAACATGATATTGCCAACTTCATATTAAAGTCAATATTTATTAATGTTACCAACTTAAAAAAATGAAATTCATTTAATCTAATATGATAACATTACACCAACTTCATAAATTTTGAAAACGAAATGCAACCACAACAGTAGTCATGCATATAATATTGCATAAGCCTGTATAAATGATAAGACGGATATATCCGACGCTCGTCCACAATTGGTTAAAGTTAATAAATTATAAAAATGAAATGAATTTAATCTAATATGATAACATTATACCAACTTCATAAATTTTGAAAAAGAATTGCAACGACAACAGTAGTCATGCATATAATATTGCATAAGCGATGTCTCCTGTATAAATGATAAGGCATATATATGCGACGTTCGTCCGCAAATGGTTAAAGTTAATCAATTATAAAAATTAAATGCATTTAATCTAATATGATAACACTATACCAACTTCATAAATTTTGAAAAAAAAATTGCACCACAACAGTTGTCATGCATATAATATTGCATAAGCAATGTCTCCTGTATAAATGATAAGGCGGATATATCCGACTCTCGTCCACAATTGGTTAAATTTAATCAATTATAAAAATGAAATGCATTTAATTTAGTATGATAACATTATACCAACTTGCTCGTTCGCAAATGGTTAAACTTAATCTATTATAAAAATGAAATTAATTTAATCTAATATGATAACATTATACCAATTTCATAAATTTTGAAAACGAAATGCAACCACAACAGTAGTCATGCATATAATATTGCATAAGCGATGTCTCCTGTATAAATGATAAGACGGATATATCCGACGCTCGTCCACAATTGGTTAAAGTTAATAAATTATAAAAATGAAATGAATTTAATCTAATATGATAACATTATACAAACTTCATAAATTTTGAAAAAGAATTGCACCACAACATTAGTCATGCATATAATATTGCATAAGCGAAGTCTCCTGTGTAAATGATAATGCGGATATATTCGACGCTCGTCCGCAAATGATTAAAGTCAATCAATTATAAAAATGAAATGCATTTAATCTAATATGATAACATTATACCAACTTCATAAATGTGGAAAAAGAATTGCACCACAACAGTTGTCATGCATATAATATTGCATAAACGATGTCTCCTGTATAATTGATAAAGCGGATATATTCGACGCTCGTCTGCAAATGGTTAAACTTAATCTATTATAAAAATGAAATGAATTTAATCTAATATGATAACATTATACCAACTTTATAAATTTTGAAAACGAAATACAACCACAACAGTGGCCATGAATATAATATTGCATAAACGATGTCTCGCTCGTCCGCAAATAATTAAAGTTAATCAATTAAAAAATCTTCACTCTGAAAACTCGTATATTTTCAGCACGATTTTTTCCCAATTACATTACACGAGCTGTGGATGAATTTATGATCAGAAAAAAAAACAAGTGAGAATAGTTCAAATATTCAAAATTATACAACATACATTGATATTGCCAACTTCATAATTTTTCAGAAATTTAAGTCATTATTTATTAAAGTTACCAACTTAAAAAAAAATGAAATGCATTTAATCAAATATGATAACATTATACCAACTACACAAATTTTGAAAAAAAATGCACCACAGCAATAGTCATGCATATAATATTGCAAAAGCGAAGTCTCCTTTGTATATGATAAGGCGGATATATCCGACGCTCGTCCGAAAATGGTTAAAGTTAATCAATTAAAAACCATCTTCACTCTGAAAACTCGTATATTTTCAGCACGATTTTCCCTAGTTACATTACACGAGCTGTGAATGAATTTGTGTTTCGTCCGACAGTCGAAACACTTGAACATAATTGCCAAAAATTGTAAAATAAACGGGGCAAAACCGAATCTGCGAATGGAACGAGAGCAAAAACAATTTTCGGGGTGTAATTGGGAAATGGAAGTAATTAAAAATTAGTTCGCGTGTCGCCTCGCGCTCGAATTATGCGAAAATCCATGGAAACATTTAATTATTGCTCGCCACTCGTTTGTTTGTTTATTTTTTTTTGTTAATTATTAAATTTTAGATATTTTGATGGCAAAATCTGCAATTTTCCCATCGCCTACTCATATTTCGCAAAAAATTATTTTTATTTTGTTTGTGAAAATTTTCATTAAAAATTAACATACTGAATTTCTATAGACTTTCCATTGAAAATGGGAATGAGCGTAATCTTAGCGAGTGCTTTCCTTGAAACTCCAAAGTTTGGAAAATTGGAAAATTGAAAAATTCAATGGATGAAATTATTCTATGCAAAGCTAATAAATTAGTATACAGTGGATATTTAACTTTTCACTGTGCGGATTAAAGATTTGCTGGAAAACTTTCAGTTGAATGATATTTCCTTCAATCTCACCGAGTGCTTTCCTTTTTGATGCTCGAAGTTTTGGAGGAAGTGAATTGGAAAAAAGAAAAAAAAAGGAAACAGCGCTAATTCAAATGAAAAATCAATAGATGAAATGATTCGACCCAATTCCAATTGTAGAAGCGGAAGTATTTACAAAAAAAAAATGTACGTTTGATGGATGAGAAAGAGAAGAAGTGGACAAGATGGGGAAGAGAGCAATTATACTGCCTTCTTTTTTTTCTTTCATTTTCGCTCGCATCGAGGGAAAAAGAAGTCGATTTTAATTAAGATTCAAAGGCGGCGGCGGAAATGGATCTCCCTATTCTCTAATTGCACGGTTAACACAAAAAAAAGGCAATTACCATTTTTTTTTCTGCTATGTCCTTTCGTATATTATA
>NW_017096145.1:5669-12212 GCF_001412225.1 Nicrophorus vespilloides | reverse complement strand
TTGTGTGTATGTGTCTCGCGAACTGAATCGATGGGGAAAGAGGCATAAAGGCGGAAGCGGCGTTTTATCGAGAAACCGGAAACGACGTCAGGTGCGCGACAACCATTGATACGCTGCCTCCGCCAACGCCGCCTTCATTATGTAATCCGTACGTCGACGCTCACAAATGTGACAAGATTATATTTCAATTAAAACTATGGAACAAAACGGGCCCAAAGTTCGGTTGCTCTCGCAGATAAACGCACGCGGACCAGAACAGAGAAACGTGGCATACAGAACGGAACGGATGAGAGAAGGGAAGAGAGAAGTACGTACATCCGCGAACACAAAACGCATCTAAAATTACATTTCGCGACAATATGCAACTGCAGTTACACTTCATCATGTAGATTCACGAGCGAAAGCCGTGCATATTTACATGCACGGAAATTCATTAAAATAATTTAATTTCAAATACTCGTGTTGAGCACATAAAGTTGCCTAACAGTAAAATAAATATCATTTTTTATAATAAATAATTATTAATTTTATCATATTTCTATTTTTATAATTGAAAGATTGACGAGAAATATATTTTTTTCTAAATAATTAAAATTAATCCGCTAGGCGCAGCACTGTCCAATTATTAAACAACATATGCAACTCAATGCACTCAATCAATTTTTTTCCACCAGCAAAACAAATCTGTATAAACGTTACATAACGACGATGCGATTAAACAAACTTTGCAGATTAACGATCGATGTATGCTTTGCATGATTTCGAACATCGAATGCACATTGTGAAAGTAGACCATTATTTCCATTCGGAGGGGGATGAAGTTGTACATTGTGCAGGACGAACAACACACATACAAGCACAAAAAGTTGCAGATAATAACAGTACAAAAGAGAGACATGGAATTGGCGAAGCGTTGCGAAAGAGTGAATGCGCGGATGGAGGTTGTTAGTTTTTTTTTTATTATTTTGGCCCAGATTGCGGCAATAACGAATTGGGGCAATTTATTATCTGTGTAGAGCAGCAGTAGATAGCGGCAACTGCACTGTTACGGCATTAGTATTGCCACCGTGCGATTTTCCTAATTATCCGACCGGCATGTCCGACTATTATGCAACCGATTTTTCGTGTACGCGCGACGTGCGATCTATACACATACACGTATTCCCAACACGTTTCATACATTTATTTATATCATTTAATATTTTTCCCGCATTCGGTTTTAACACTCTGATAAAAAAAAGTACTGGTAATTTGCATTCGCATTGTTGAAAACACGCAGGATTCGTATTTTTTTTTGGAGGATTTATGGAAATTTATTCAAAGGCAACCGAAGAAGTAACGCAGTATTCAGATGGAGAGAAAAAAACGAAAGTAGAATCGAATTTTGCTCGTAACATTTAAATAATATTCTCGACGCGTTGGTTTGGTTGCAGATATCCAAACTTTTGAATTTCCCGGTTTATCAAAAGCAAATCATTTATTCCAACACTTTCATTTGAATTATTTTAACTAAAGTAATTGTTAAAACGTTATTTTTTTTTTAAATGTACTTATTTCTTTATAAGCAAATAAAATATGGAAAAGCATAAACTGAATATTTTTGTTTTGCAACGTGAGAATTTTATAAAGTGTAAATAGAGTTGCATAAAAATAGTAAAAAGGTGTCTTGTGTATATAGGGGTGAGTGCATATGAAATGTCTATTTTTAAACTTTTTTTTATTAGATTAATCAATTAGAAAGAAGAGTGTTGATCTGGAGGATTTATGGAAATTTATTCAAAGGCAACCGAAGAAGTAACGCAGGATTCGGATGGAGAGAAAAAAACGAAAGTAGAATCGAATTTTGCTCGTAACATTTAAATAATATTCTCGACGCGTTGGTTTGGTTGCAGACATCAAAACTTTTGAATTTCTCGGTTTATCAAAATCAAATCATTTATTCCAACACTTTCATTAGTATTATTTTAACTAAAGAAGTTGTTAAAACGTTAATTTAAAAAAAAATATACTTATTTCATTATAAGCAAATAAAATATGGAAAAGCATAAACTGAATATTTTTGTTATGCAACGTGAGAATTTTATATTGTGTAAATAGAGTTGCCTAAAAATAGTAAAAAGGTGTCTTGTGTATATAGGGGTGCATATGAAATGTCTATTTTTAAACTTTTTTTTATTGGATTAATCAATTAAAAAGAAGAATGTTGACCTGGAGGATTTATGGAAATTCATTCAAAGGCAACCGAAGAAGTAACGCAGGATTCGGATGGAGAGAGAAAAAACGAAAGTAGAATCGAATTTTGCTCGTAACATTTAAATAATATTCTCGACGCGTATGTTTGGTTGCAGATATCGAAACTATTGAATTTCCCGAATTATCAAAAGCAAATCATTTATTCCAACGCTTTCATTAGTATTATTTTAACTAAAGTAGTTGTTAAAACGTTAATTTAAAAAAAAGTACTTATTTCATTATAAAAAAATAAAATATGGAAAAGCATAATCTGAATATTTTTGTTATACAATGTGAGAATTTTATATTGTGTAAATAGAGTTGCCTAAAAATAGTAAAAAGGTATCTTGTGTATATAGGGGTGAGTGCATATGAAATGTCTATTTTTAAACTTTTTTTTTATTGGATTAATCAATTAGAAAGAAGAGTGTTGACCTGGAGGGAGGAACTTATTTCATTATAAGCACATAAAATATGGAAAAGCATAAACTGAATATTTTTGTTATGCAACGTGAGAATTTTATATTGTGTAAATAGAGTTGCCTAAAAATAGTAAAAAGGTATCTTGTATATAGAGGGATGAGTGCATATGAAAGTCTATTTTTAAACTTTTTTTATTGGATTAATCAATTAGAAAGAAGAGTGTTGACCTGGAGGCAGGAAAAGTCGATAATCATTTATAATTAACGCCTAACGAGATGTTCAAGTGGAAAAATAAAAGAGTAGTAATGTTTCATCGCCTTTAAGACGTTAGTAAACTGAAATCCGAATCGAAGAAGCGTGAATAACATTTTTCCCTAAATCCCAAATAATAAGCCCATAGATAAATCGTTTGAAATCCTGACGACTCAGCAAATATTTGCGAAAATCCACTGACGAAAAAAAAAAGAGAAGGGATTTGAATGGTGAAAAAAAAAAGAAGAGAAATAAACGGATGGATGCATGTTAGGGGTTGGTTTCTTTCTATTCCATTTCCCACCCGGCTTATCGATTTCCGGTTAATTATGTTTCGGGTTCGATCCTCGGATTAGGATTAGAGTCGTCCTGGCCGACGGCCAAGAGTCGCAGAATGCTGGAAATAAATGCAACTCTTGCAGGAGGAGAACGTATGATGAAGAGAAGGGTGGGGAGGAAGGAGAATGAAATCGATTGCGTAACTTAATCTTGTACGAAGCACGTGCGAACTCACGAGGACTTTGACAGGAGCGGGTGTTGTTGTTGGGATTGAGGAATGAGGGGTGTAGGGTGGAACCCCGATCAGCTGGTAATTACTTATTCATGTGTGTTTTCGTTTTGCTTTTGTTATACATTCGTCGAAGTAGTAAGAGGGTAAGTGCTGAGCTCACCTTGCTTCCTCACCGGCATCGTCCACTTGATCAGTGTTGCAACAACAACAACAATAACAACAACCGAATGTTGGGAATTCGATGAAGGGAGGGAAAATTAACGTGGCCCAATTTCGAACGCACGTCCCGATTTCCTCTTCCTCGTTATTTCTTTATACAGTTCTTTCTTTTTTCACTCTTTCTCTTTCATTCACTGGTGACGACGATGATGATGACACGGGGATCGCGTCGCGACGGCCGTTCCGAATTTAAACGTGACAAAACACTGCGACATAATACACACATGTATCAGGAATGTGTCAGAGTACTCTCTCTCTCTCTTTCTCTCGCGCGCGCCTCTATCTATACATATATATAATCATCCAATATCATGTATATATATATAGTATATATATGTTGGTGTGCAGGGGGATGTTGGTGGTGGAGGGGGGGCGGAAGTTGGGTTGTTTTTTCTGGCGTGGTGGCGGAGCAGTCAATATGGCGTGAACGGCTATTGGTCGATGCGGAAACAGTCGACGTCAGAGGGTGGCTCTGGATGCACTGGATTCGGGGTGGTTGCCATCTGCCAAGAGACACGGGGAATGTCCGACGCGAGCGACGCTCCCCGTGTTCCCGAAACGACGCCATCTGCCGCTCCCAACCGAAACGTTGAGGCGTCGCGACGACATCTCGCGGACTCACCGGATCTAATCGATTAATTGAAGGAACACCTATAATTAGAACTCACCTCGTAATCGGTTTATTATGAACACTTTTAACGTCCATCAAATTTCTATTATTAAAGCACTCACGAAAATACGAATATAATTGATCAATTACCATTCCCGTTTGACAGTCACGCACGGAAATACTTTCGTTGTTTTAATATGAACAACAGATACCAACTTCAATTTCCAAATATGAGTAAGATTTTCATTTGGCAATTTTGACGTTTTGTTAACAGTCTGGAACGATAAACATTTACTTGGAACGTAACCGTAAACCGGAACGAAATTAATTTCGGTTCGACAGTAATACTTTCATACCAACTTTATATTTTAACCAATAGCATATTTTCAGTTGGTACTTTTGTGACGTGAGTTTCATTTAAAATGTAATTAAGATAAACTGAATGAAACAATGAAAAAAAATAGACTTAAATATTGATTCATCTTTGCAAAGAAAAAATATAAACAGCTGTTTTGACACGAATACCAACTTAAATAATACGTGACTATAATTAGTTCTTTAATTACTACTACAAATATTACTATTTTTCTAATTATACGTCTAAAAGTTATAAATATAACATTTTAATTCAATCAACATTTATTATGTTATTAATTGTTTCAAAACGTTTTTAAACAATCATTGTTTGCAGGATATCCTTTCGAGATCGCATCTATCGATTCAAATTTCTATTATTAAAGCACCCACAAAAATACGAATATAATTGAACAATTAACTTTCCCAGTTTGACACGAACGGAAGTACCCGGAAATACTTTCGTTGTTTTAATATGAACAACAGATGCCAACTTCAATTTCCAAATATGAATAAGATTTTGATGTTTTGTTAACAGTCTGGAACGTAACCGTAAACCGGTTCGAAATTAATTTCGGTTCGACTCTTTGGTTAACAGTAATACTTTCATACCAATTAAAAAACCAATAGCATATTTTCAGTTGGTAGATTCATCTTTGCAAAGAAAAAATATAAACAGCTGTTTTGTCACAAATACCAACTTAAATGATGCGTGACTATACATTATACATTAATTAATTATTATTAATTAATACATTAATTATACTAAAGTTATAAATGTATCATTTTAATTCCCGTAATTATTCCAGTAATTTCACGTAACCGTAAACCGGAACGAAATTAATTTCGGTTCGACTCTCTGGTTAACAGTAATACTTTCATACTAATTTTATATTTTAACCAATAGCATATTTTCAGTTCGTATTCATCTTTGCAAAGAAACAATATAAACAGCTGTTTTGACACGAATACCAACTTAAATAATACATGACTATACATTATACATTAATTAATTATTATTAATTAATACATTAATTATACTAAAGTTATAAATGTATCATTTTAATTCAATCAACATTTATTATTATTATATTCGTATTTTCGTGGGTGCTTTAATAATAGAAATTTGAATCTATAGATGCGATCTTGAAAGGATATCCTGCAATCCATGATTGTTTGGTTGCCTAAAAACGATTAGAAACAATTAATAACATAATAAATGTTGATTGAATTAAAATGATACATTTATAACTTTTAGAGGTAAAATTAGAAGTATAGTAGTAATTAAGGAACCAATTATAGTCATGTATCATTTAAGTTGGTATTCGTGTCAAAACAGCTGTTTATATTTTTCTTTGCAAAGATGAATCTACCAACTGAAAATATGCTATTGGTTAAAATATAAAGATTGGTATGAAAGTATTACTGTTAACCAGAGAGTCGAACCGAAATTAATTTCGTTCCGGTTTACGGTTAAGTTCTAAGTAAATGTTTATCGATCCAGACTGTTAACAAAATTGCCAAATGAAAATCTTATTCATATTTGGAAATTGAAGTTGGTATCTGTTGTTTATATTAAAACAACGAAAGTATTTCCGTGCGTGACTGTCAAACGGGAATGGTAATTGATCAATTATATTCGTATTTTCGTGAGTGCTTTAATAATAGAAATTTGAATCTATAGATCGATTTGAATCGATAGATGCGATCTTGAAAGGATATCCTGCAAACAATGATTGTTTGGTTGCCTAAAAACGATTCGAAACAATTAATAACATAATAAAATGATACATTTAAAACTTTTAAACGTATAATTAGAAGTGTAGTAGTAATTAAGGAACTAATTATAGTGATTTTTTCTTTGCAAAGATGAATCAATATTTAAGTCTATTTTTTTTCATTGTCCTTCAGTTTATCTTAATTACATTTTAAATTGAACCTC
>NW_017096145.1:0-5644 GCF_001412225.1 Nicrophorus vespilloides | reverse complement strand
TGATCAATTAACTTTCCCCGTTTGACAGTCACGCACGGAAATACCCGGAAATACTTTCGTTGTTTTAATATAAACAACAGATACCAACTTCAATTTTCAAATATGAATAAGATTTTCATTCGGCAATTTTAACGTTTGTTAACAGTCTGGATCGATAAACATTCACTTGGAACGTAACCGTAAACCGGAACAAAATTAATTTCGGTTCAACTCTCTGGTTAACAGTAATACTTTCATACCAACTTTATATTTTAACCAATTGCATATTTTGAGTTGGTAGATTTATCTTTGCAAAAAAAAAAAATATAAACAGCTGTTTTGACACGAATACCAACTTAAATAATACATGACTATAATTAGTTCCTTAATTACTACTACAAATATTACTATTTTTCTAATTATACTAAAGTTATAAATGTATCATTTTATTTCAATCAACATTTATTATGTTATTAATTGATTCGAATCGTTTTTAGGCAACCAAACAATCATTGTTTGCAGGATATCCTTTCGAGATCGCATCTATAGATTCAAATTTCTATTATTAAATCACCCACGAAAATACGAATATAATTGATCAATTAACTTTCCCGTTTGTTTTAATATAAACAATAGATACCAACTTCAATTTCCAAATACGAATAACATTTTCATTTGGCAATTTTGACGTTTTGTTAACAGTCTGGAACGATAAACATTTACTTGGAACGTAACCGTAAACCGGAAGAAATTAATTTCGGTTCGACTCTCTGGTTAACAGTAATACTTTAATACCAACTTTGTATTTTAACTAATACCATATTTTCAGTTGGTACTTCTTTGACGTGAGGTTCAATTTAAATATAATTAAGATAAACTGAATTGATATAAATCTCTATTTGAAAAAAAAAAGATAAACTGAAGGACAATCAAAAAAATAGACTTAAATATTGATTCATCTTTGCAAAGAAAAAATCACTATAATTAGTTCCTTAATTACTACTACACTTCTAATTATACGTCTAAAAGTTATAAATGTATCATTTTATTATGTTATTAATTGTTTCGAATCGTTTTTAGGCAACCAAACAATCATTGTTTGCAGGACATCCTCTTTCGAGATCGCATCTATCGATTCAAATGGCGAGGAAATAATAGGGTGTAGCTTTAAATCAATTAGTTTTACGAAGCGGTAAAATCCTTCTTCTCCTCCTCTTGCGGTCCATAAAGATTAAAGACCTGCACGTCCCTCGCAACCCCAATCCGAGAAGAAAGAATCCACCCTCGTTTCGCGAAAGCAAAAAGGTAGGAAGGAGATGAACGAAAGCAGATGGATGAAACGCTTGCGCTCTTGCCAGCAGAAACAGAAGCAGTAGCAGCAGCAGCAGCATCCCGACGTCTATTATCCGCTTGTATCATCTCGCAGATTCGATCGGTACGGATGCAACCAGCATCTCTCGAGAACAACAAAAGCGACGCGCATCAAACAAAACAAAGTGCCAACAACAACAACAAAAGTTAGTTGTTGCCTTAGTTACGATTCAAGTGCGAGCGTGAAAGGAAGCGAAGTTTGGAATTTTTGCGAGATTATCTTTGAGAGTCCGAAATCGCGTTTACAGAAATAATGACGGAAGTGCAAGGGATGAACGTCGCTTTGGAGAGAGTCTCTTTAGGATCCAACAATCACGGTCAGTATAGCTTCCGCAAGCATTTTGTTTTTATTTCAATTTTTTTTTTGTTCACTGCGATGATCGCTTGATTTGTTATGCGTTTTGTAATACCTATATTTAGACACTGTTATTCAACATCCATCCTTCTCCTATTCATTTTGCGACTGATTACAAACATTTGCATAAACTATGATTACTAAATTATTTCTGTTTGTTTCGCTGCGCCGGTTTTACTTTTTTTTTTAATTTATTTATGTATATGCTAAATGTGTTTCGGCGACTATTTGAATCATGCATTTCGTATTTATATAACGACCTTTGGCACTAGACCACAGTTTGTTGCCGAAATTTTCTTCTTTGGCGATGAAAAGGTGAATCGATGCGTCGACACTCTCAACTCTTACGTTATCAGCTGTAATCAATTGTTTTACGAGCTCGATAAACTGACGTATTTTTAGCCTACTCGATTATTTAACTATCTATTATCTGCAACACCTTATATATAATACAAAAAAAACAATTTTTTAACATTCAATATTCAACAAATTATTATAAACTAAAAAAGAAAACATTTCCAAAAACTTTAGTAAATTTTGCGAAATAAACGTAACTATTTTTGCTAGTGTATTTTTGAACATATGCATTGATTCGATAATAAATACGAAATCACGAAAAGCTTTTGACCTATTTTAGAAGGAATACAAAAAAAAAACTATGTATGGTTTAATCAATACTCTTAAAAGTGGTTTTAAAAACGGAAACAATGGAGTATGTATCGACTTGACAGACTCTTCAATCTCTACTAACAATTTATTATTAGAACAAATTATTGCTTTGTTACTATAAGTTTTTTTTTCTTGTAAATTGTAAATTAAAATATTTGTATATATCGTGCACATTTAGAGATATTCGTGTCGTATTACCATTATTATTATTATATATATTTCCAATAAACGTGATATAATAGAATGAGATCAATACGGTCTAATACGTTAGAGTCAAAATAAAGATTTCTTAAGCATTGTTAAATCTTCAATTAACAAACCTATATTTCTATTCTTGTCCATCAATAGATGAAAATGATGACCAGCCAAAATCGCTTTCTAATTGCCCGTAACTAAACTACAATTTTTCCCTTCAATCTTAAACTTAACTTAACGTGGAAACACGCAAGTCATGGAAAAATCAATTGAAATAGAACTGCATTTCTATAGATGCAATCTTGGCAACTATATAGGAGATAATCTTATTTTATCTGAGATTAAAAATGAATTTGTTCATTTTTTTTGTTTAACAAGTCATCGTTGCGGCTATTTTCGTTAATTGGTAATGATCACTCGGATGCTTACGTAATACGTATAGTGTGGATACGCGAAGGGGAGAGATGCGCGACATCGCAATTACGACAGATTGAATCAAAGCGGACATCAACGCCCACGCCGACTCTAAAAACTATTCCAGCATTAAATTCATTCGAAACGAATTATTTATATAGTACACGTTTTGTTGCCTGCAGCTTTAGCTTTAATACGCATATTCTATATAGTTTGTAGCTTTCTTAGTTTTCGCTAAAATGAAAAAAAATGTTTGTTTCAACTTTGACATTGAATTATGGAATACATACTTATATTACTAATTGTTACAATTCGTTTATTTTATCGTCTATAGTTTTAGCTTCAATATGAATATAAAATTTTTATTGTAGCTTGCTTAGTTCTTGAGAAAATTGGTAATAAATGTGCATTGTTTTTTAAAGCTTATTGCTTCAAATTTAATAGTGAATCACTTACGCTACAACTATTACTTTAATCTTTATAGTTTCAACTTTACTTTACATATTCTATATAGTTTATGACTTTCTTAGTTTTCGAGAAAATCAATAAAATGTAAAGACATTTCGTTGCTTCATATTAAATATTAAATTTCGTTTTAACGACTCGCGCTACAATTACTAAATTATACACACTTTATTACTTTATAATGTCATTATTAATATGCGTAAAGTGCTGTATCTTTTATGGACGTTGAGAATTTTTTTTTGTATTAGTTTGTCTTATAGTTTAATAATATGTATGTTTGGTGTAAAAGCATTGTTTGTTTTAAGGTGAAGAAAAGTAAAACTAGTTCTCAGGTTTCATTACAAGTTGACATTGAGTTGTTGTGATCTCATCTTATTCAACGCTTTCAAATCTCTTCTAACCTTGATTCGAAACGTACAAATTTTTCCAAAAAGACACTTAGAGAATGAAGAAATAAAACTTTCCAAACATAAAATGTTCCGTGCCTATTACGCAACGGGCGTCGCGTGCCGTTCCTACCTCTTAGCTGAAACGTGACGTGACATCGAGCAGTTGTATATAAATGAATAAATACTATGTAGACTAGACTACATTGGATGATGATGATGATGGTGATTGCGAAACGGGAGCAAACAAATATAATAGGTACATAATGATTCATACCGATTTTCCGAATATCTTAATAAAAAAGGAAAGAAGAAAAGGTAAGAGGATATATTTAAAGACCGGCACGCGCACCTCATCATGTAGGTCAAGAATACGTCGCGTAACTTCCTTCTCTCATCGCTCCGAAATAGATGTAACGAATGGATTAATCGGATCGGTTTCGCTATGCGGACATTTGCATGCAATTATCGAAGCGACATCTATCAAAATTTGATATAAACAACCACAATCTGTCACTTTTGACATTTGTAAATTAACCTAAATATCAACGCAACATCTCTTGTGTTGGTATCTGGGAATCGTGGCCGTCTTGGAATTCTTAAGAAGGTCCACAATTTTGATCTAGCGTTTTCTCAGTACATTTGATTGCAAGATTTGTCTCCTACTCTGTCTGTCTGATATAAACAATCCCAATCTGTCACTTTTGACATTTGTAATGAAACATCTATCATCAAATAACTAAGCTTTAGAAGACATAAATAAACACACTTAAACAATAATGATTAGCTGTGAAAACAATTTTGCTATTACATTATGCGACATCTATCAAAATTTGATATAAACAAGCCCAATCTGTCACTTTTGACATTTGTAACGCGACATCTATCATAAAATAACTAAGCTTTAGAAGACATAAATAAACACACTTTAACAATAATGATTAGCTGTGAAAACAATGCTGCTATTAATTATATTATGCACATCTATCAAAATTTGATATAAGCAATCCCAATTTGTCACTTTTGACATTTGTAATGCGACATCTTTCATAAAATAACTAAGCATAATAAGACATAAATAAACACACTAAAACAATAATGATTAGCTTTGAAAACAATGTTGCTATTAATTACATTATGCAACATCTATCAAAATTTGCTATAAACAAGTCCAATCTGTCACTTTTGACATTTGTAATGCGACATCTATCATAAAATAACTAAGCTTAATAAGACATAAACAAACACACTTAACAATAATGATTAGCTGTAAAAACAATGTTGCTATTAATTACACAATGCGACATCTGTTATCAATTTAATAATGTGACATATAAAACTTTTTATACACTTGAAATTAAAAAAAAAAGAACAAAGCAAATAAAAAAAAGTGACAAGTAAACTTCACTGAAACACTCCAAACAAAATGAGTTTTATACAAGTTTTCTGTTAGAGATTTCTTTTATTCTCTTATTTAAACTGGTTTCTCTGTGGTTAGAGAGAACAGTTAAAATACATCAACTTAAAAAGCTTCACTCCACCAACACATCAAAAGTTATGAAACTAAATGACAAATCAAGTTGTTTAGTAATAAAGATATCATCAAATGATTAACTCATTACAATCACAGTATATTCTATTATCTAATCATAAAGTTGTCTAATTTCATCTAAATTCATTTATATTTTAATGAAACAAAGTTAAAACAAAGTTAAAAATGTCGTTCAAATTTTAGGGTTATTTAGCTTGAAACAATTTTGACATTTCTGAAAATCACGTTAAAATTTTGGGTTATTGCGCTTAAAATAAT
>NW_017096144.1:74962-111668 GCF_001412225.1 Nicrophorus vespilloides | reverse complement strand
ATTATGTAATCTTTCAACACTCATCCTCGCTGTCAGATGAGTCGCCTAACTCGTCTTCTTTTAATTGGGCAAATGTCTTCATCACTTAGTTCATCTTTACATTGGTTTTCGATGAGTTTTTTAATCCACTAAAACCTCTCTATAGGGAGCTAAGCAATTTCGCCTAACTCGTCTTCTTTGATTGTAGCTTTTCTTAACTCTCTTTTAAACTTTGCGCTGCGCACCGTTGAACGATCAGTTTGAATGAAATGAAGTTCTAATTCTTTAGCCAAATTTAGCCCTTTTTTCACATCTTGTAAATCGAGATTTGGCACCCATTCGTTTTCCTTATTTTCGTTTACCAATGCATTTGAGGTGGATGCATCAATTAATGCCATCAGTTCTTCCTCATCTAAAGTTTCTTCCCGAGTACTAGTTCTCTTACATCCTGATGGTTTACTGTAAATTCTTCATCGCTTTGATTTTTCAGAATGAAGGTCCTAGATGGTAGTTTTTTCCAATATAATGCCGTCTCATCAGCGTTAAAAATCTGATCAGGTGAATAACCACCTTCATTGATAATTCTAGCCAATTCTAGCTTATATTTTTCGTCAGCCTCAGCATTTGCTGAGGCCTATTCTCCTTGAAATTTAATATTGTGCAATGTGTACCTTTTTTTAGTTTTTCAAACCATGCTTTACTCGCAACTAACTAATGATTTTCTAGCTCTGCATAAGAATGCCCAATATTCATAGGCTGCGCGGAAGGAACTTATGGGATGCTGTTGAACGGAAACCGCACTGTAAGAGTACCACGTTATAGGGCTGTCGCAATATGGAAACCGCAAATTTTACCAATTATGGTGCATTTGCGTGACATTAGACATAAAACTATTTATACTATAGTTTTATTGTCATCAATAATGATGATTCATGTCACGTGTAGTCTGGATGTATTAGAATTAGACATCATTTATTCAGAATTGCTTTATTCTTAATGTTCTTATCAAATTATTAAGTATTTAATCGAGCATTTCCTTTACTTTATTCATCGTCTTAGAAGGATTGCTTTTGTATTTAGAGAAAGCATAAAAAACAGTGTTTGCGAAAAGATGGTAATGACAAAGATTTAAAGTATTTAAAATCGCGGGACGGCCGGCAGTTCGTCGGTTGATCGGGGGAGAGGGTGACGTTTTTTTTTCTTTTGCAGGCGTGTATTCGTGCAAATATTTGCCCCTATTTGCAATTTTATTTTTGCGCGCCTAGTCGCGAGGGACTTTCCTCCGTTCTTCTTCGGGAAGGGCGGCCGTTAAATTATTGACAAGCGGCAGTGGAGTAGATTCGATGCAAAAAAGGGCCCAGCTCTCGCTCAGTTTGGGAAAGAGGAAATCTGCCGTCGTAATCCGCAGTTCAAATGACAGTGGAGCGAGAAAATGGAACGAAGAGTTTCCATCGTGTTAGCACGAGGGCGAATGAGATAGAGAGAGAGTGATGAGTGAGAGGGATGGATGAGTGGGCAGAGATGGAGGCGGCCGTGGCACACTCTGTTTGTGGGGAATCCCCAGGTGGCTAGACGTGAATTAATTAACGACAACCAATGGGAAGATCCGAGAAGATTTCGATGAAATGCTGTGGAGCGTATCCGTTCGTTTCCGTTGTATTTATAAAATAGTCACTTCCCATCAGTCTCAAAATACGAATGACACTGTGTCAAATCTGAAGGTATAAAAAAAATTCTGGTAATTATCCAATAGAGTATTATTATCCTCATACAAATGAAAAAATATGTTTTTATCGATAACATATTTACTCATTTAAAGAGAACTAATACTAAATATTCAAATTTAAAATCCATGATTTGTTAACTTCATCATCTTGTAGCAGGTTAACGAGTTTCAAACAATCTAAACATTTTTTTAATATTCAAAAAATGAATTATTAAAAGTTTATTATTTTTGATAAATTTTTTTTAAAAAAATGCGTCACCAGTCCAAGTCATTGATTTTCCAGACTGGATTGATTTCAGTTTTCTTAAATACAAATTAAACAAAAGTACTATTTTGGTCTTTTTACTCTTTGTCTCTTCCCTAATTAAAAATTGAGGATTATGATAAAATTTACAAAAGTCTTCATTGTTTTTGTTGAAAAGCCGTCTTTTAGTTTAGTACTTGTTTCATTTTTTTTATCAATCCTTATATGAGCTCTTCAATTCAATAAAAATAATTTATAATTTATCTTGTTTTTTTGTATTTATTGGTCTCCATATAACGCGGTACGAATGATGTGATTTGTACTAATTCCGAGTTTCTTATAGCGCGGTTTCCATAGAACACGCTACGAATTAGCCTGGTTTGTACGGTTAAAACCGAGTTTCTTATAGCGCGGTTTCAATATAACGCGGTACGCACTCACCGCGTTATAGGAGAGTTGACTGTATACCACAGTTTTATAGTAAATATAGAATTATAATGAAATACTACAAATCACTATCTTCTAAATATTAATCTAACTAACAATTACAATTAAATTTAGAAAAAACAAAAAATTATAAAGTTTTAATCCATATTGCTGCACATCTTATTTTTAAGTATTTTTCTTATCTACTGTTGTCTAAATAATGAAGTCAATATTAGAATTGCATTAACTCATAAATGCAATTTGGTTTCATTCTAACAGTTTGTATATTAAGTCTTAATTAACTACTTTGCGCGCAATAGTATTTAAATCTTAATATTGTTTATTATCCACTTACGGTCATTCTTCATTAATTAAAGAAAATATCATTCTTCTCGATGTAAAAGTGACGTGAATCGATTTGGCTTTAGTTACTAGAACTATTGTTTCCATCATCTGCACGAGCGTCATTTCTTGTCTTTTTGATGAAGAGTTACTTCACTTGCTTATGGTATTGGTATAAAGGTTTGACTAAGAAATAATTATATAATATTAATCATATGTTATAAATCACCGAAGATGTTTTCATATGTATATTCAAAATAGCTGTGAATCGCTTCAACACTTCCGATTACATTTTGATGTTGTTCATCAAAGGGAAACTGCAACCGTGACAGAATGTTACTTTATAAGCGCCGGATCGAATAGAACCGCATGAGTGATGTTTTCGCCCTCGCCTGTGACCAACCCCTCCACAGCGGACTGTCCGTGTTTTTCGAATCGTTTTGTGTTCTTTGACGTTTGATGCGTGGGGGTGGTTTTTATACGTAGATAGATATTTGAGGAAGGGCTAGCCTCCGAAATTAATTCCCTTCGTATTACAGTGGAGCCAGAATTGTTATTCTATTAGAGCGCAGTTTTTAATAGACTCCCGATGGAAGAAAAGGGGGAATTGTTGCCGTCATCGTCAATTATTATCATTGCATAGTCATCACCGATTATCATCAAACATTCATTAGGTCATTTTCACAATTCAATTCTTGTTTCATACAATTTCAACATTATTTTTAATACTTTTCCTTGAACGTAAATTCTTCCAAGTGCATCTTCTATCCTGATTTGTGATTATGTATTTCGCATTATTTGTTCTTTCTAATTACTAATGTATCAACTAATTACTTAATTTATATCAATGTTTTGTTTATTTACACAATTTGGATAACACTATTTATACAATGTTATCATTGCGTCAGTATAGAAGATGTTACAGTGTGTATGTACGGATTCCTTTACTTTTATAAGTGAAATAATTATACTTCTAAAATCTTGGCGACTTATGTTACTAATTACTTTATCTAATATTATTTATGTTTTTATTTCATTCAATATATTTTATTAAATTATTTAGTTTGTAAGCAACAACAGAAGTATTTATAAAGACATTATTGGATGAGGGATAAAGCATTTTATAGAATAATAAGGTACGTCAATTAGGGATGAACGGTTCTGATCCGGTGTTGTTGTGATATGCAAATCAGACGTCGGGTGGCGAATGGTGGAGGAAGAAGCCTCGTCGCCGCCGCCGCCAACTGTTTTCGTTTGACGGCCGTGCAGAGGGGTGGACACCGTTTCCGGGGATAAGCCGTTTCTTTCCCCATCATCAGATGTTAATAATTTGTATTGGCCAGATTTGCGCCCCCGGGGGCCGTTGTAATGAACACACAATTGTCGGCTTAAGTCTGATTGCACCCTCTGCAACCGCCTACCCTCCCCCACACACCCTCAGGCGGCGACCGCCACCGGCTTATTAAACGCTCCGTTTGGCGTTATCCGGTTGGGGGAACGACGGGACCGGCTAAAGTCTTGATTTCATTCTATTCTACACCCCAGAGAACTGTAGTGAAAGAAAGGGTGCACGCGTTTTTCAACCCGCTTTCATAAAGTATCAATCAACACAACACTTTGTTCAATTGTTACGCTGCAATCTAACTTCATACACCTACTATCATATACAAACAACTTAACTTAAAACCAGTATACAAAAACTAGATAAATATTCAATATTTACAAATTTTACACAAAATTATTCTCCTTATAATAACATAAGCATAATCCTTATTAATAACACATTAAAATGTATTGCTGTTTGTACAATTAACAAATATAACAACAAGTAAAAATATGTGTTTTCGAAAACTTAATAATTTGTTCTTTCAACTTTGACATTTCAACCTTACAGTTGAACTATTTTTTGAGTTTTAATAAGTCGATATTTGAATTTTGACAATAGATTACAAGAAAATAACAAATCCATAATTTCATCTTTAATTTAATTTAAAGACTCCGATTTTGTCTGGCTTTATAAATCAATATTTGAACTTTGACAACTAATTACAGGAAAACCACAAATGCCGCAAATATGACTTAGTGTACATGTAAAAGCTCATAGTTTTATCTTTAATTCTATATATAAGATTCTACCTTTTAAGTTTAAAAAATGCAAAACTTCTTCAGTAGTTCTAAAGATCACAACAGCGTTTTGCAAATTTTCATAACATGGTAAACTTTTGTAATTGAGTAGAGCAGAAAATAATACAACTTGTAATGTATTTAAAGAAACAGTTTACGCAAAAAAAAATCATATTTTTCAGTGTTGGTATAATTATGTGTTTCATCTCTCTCTTTATTTTTCAATTGGTATAGTGCTTGAGGATGGGGACGATGATTCCTTTTCTTCTTGTGTTCGCAGGACAAAAACGCAATAAGCGGTTTATTATTTTATCGATGGGCTGAAGGCTGAAGCTGAATGCGACCGGTTACGGTGTACGTTCTGCTGGAACAAAGGGACCTCCGCTCCGAAGTTCTTCAGTACTTCGAGGGCTCTCCTTCTCCGTCTCTATCACACCGCTGCTCTCGCCCCCGAACTTTTGTGTTTGCGTCAATGAACACTCGCGCAGTTCACTCGTCTCTTTATCTTTTATTATTTGCCAGATGATCGAGTGTTATTGTTCGATTCCTGCGACCCCAAAAATCAACCGCACAGGAGTGGTGGATATTTTCGATTCGAGTTTATTGCATCCTCGCAGGAAATTTCTTCGATCCACCATCAATATTGTTATTGTGTATAAAACGCATTTCAGTTTACCCAAATAGTGCAATAAAATACATTTTTCCGTGTTCCCTTTGATTTACGTTTTTTTTATTTCTACGTGTAAAAAGGGGTCGACCGAGGAGAAAATCGATGGACGCTGAAAATGTATTTGCTCTGTATTTATTATTCACGAATCCGTGCTTTTGGTAATATTTTTCTAACCTACAAAATAATATACGAATACATTAATTCAGCAGAGCGAGCAAACACAGATTAAGTGCAATAGAAATGTAATTACGAAGCCCCTCAACAACATCAACCCCTACAGCCTGTTCAGGTGATGGGTTGGCACAACAAGAAAACGTATAAAAGAAACAAATACTCTCATACTTTTTTAATGACACTGTTAAAAAAAACGATTACTGGATTTGAATATTTATATTTTGTACAAAATAGATTATAATTGTTTTTCATTCACAACAATGAACGAAAATGTTTAATTTTCTTTTTGAGTTATAATAAAGATTATTATTATTAAGTACCATTTTCAAATATACATGGTTTTTATTTTCCAATCATTACATTTATTTCTATATTTTCTATAACATAATGCCACCACTTTCATATAGTCAATAATTCTATATTATTCACGTTCATTATGATATTTTTATTAGAAATGTTTGTTTTTTTTTTATCAAACGTTAACATTATTTAATGACTTATGCAATTTAAATTTTCATATAAAGATTAACTATTTACTGAAAAATTAAAATTAGAAGTGTTCAATTGAAGTACTTCGTTTTTATTCACGTCCAGTTCACGTCCAGTCCATATTCAAGAATAATAGCATAACTTTTTGTATCAGTGAACATTTTATTTTTTTATAATTATTTTATTGAAATGCAAAAGTTTGTTTCTGTATTGTTGCAATAAATATTAGTATTATTAGCATAAGTAATTTAAATATATAATTTGCTTTGAATATACAAATTCGAACATGAGAAAATGCTCAAAATATTGCATTTTTCTGATGGATAAAATTTCGTACACTTATTGTTATTTGCTATAACCTGTAGAAGTTATACTCAATATAATATTATTCTAATATCATCTATAACTTATAAGAGGACATCAAAGATAAAATTCGACACAACATTGCTGAAATTTCTTTGCAATTATGTCAATATATAATAGAAAATTTCATCGAAATAACATGTGTCTACTTTCTAATGAAGCAAAAATATTGGGAGAAGTAAAAAATTCTGAGCTTCTTCTTGAAATAATAAATGTGTTTTTTTTTATTTTGGATAACTTTTAGAAAATGTTATTGCTATTAGAAGTACATTTTAAATAAATCTCCTTCTTAAGCAAAATATTACCAAATTTTATTATGTGTAGTTCTTATTATTGAACACAAGTATTAATCAATAAAACAAAGCGTTTTTTTTTTAATAATTACTATAATTTTGAATTCCAATAATGATAAAAAAATAAAATCCAATTTAAAAAAAAATCGACAGGGAGTATTTTTCATATTGTAAACTTGAATCAATTTAATACATATATCGACCATTTATTTTAATTTGTCTTAACTATTGTTAATAGATCTGGACTGAGCATATTTTTTTATATCGTGTAATTTTATTCACAATCTGTTCATCAAAGTGAACATTGAGTAAATTTAAGATCGCAGTTGACATTAGGTAGGTAATCTTTCCCGGTGGATAGTTACCATTATGATGATTTTCGGTAGTATATTGATGCTCTTCAATTCCACTATTTCCTTTGACTGTGAATCTGCAGCTATCCTTAATACTGTCATTATCCATCGACTTAACTGAAGGTCCATATGTTGAACCTCATTCATTTGACTGTACATCTATGATGAACTATTGCTGCAAGCACCTAGAGGGCTCACAAAGGGCCTGGCTTGACCAGGATTTGAACCTGTGCCCACCTGCACGTGGGTAGGGCGACTTAACCATTTGGATTGGTCTACAGATGGTAAAAAAAATGCGGTTTCGTTTTTAGTTTCTCTTACAATTGACTTATTTGATAACTATGCATGAATGTGTGTCTAATGTAAAAAATTGAAATGTGAGTATGATATCTGGCAATTAATCAGTGGAGCCAAACGTGTGTAACTGAACTAAGGGACAAGCTTAATAAATCCCGCGGGCATTACACAATTTTATTATTTTTTAAACATATGTCGCACAGCGTGTATATCGGAAAATCTACATATATATATATGTATATAGAATGCGATGATGATGATAATAATAGTAATAATAATGAGTAAGTGTAAAGGGCGTATGGAAGGTGGGTGGTTTTGTTGGAGGTTGTCGGTCGGTCGGTGAGAAAATATGGGGAGGCTGAATAATTAATGCGACAGAACGACAGCAAAAGTTGTCCGGGGGCGGCGCAGTCCCAGAGATAGTCGTGGCATAATAAATTGCTTTAAGTGTACGTGCAGTAACGGGGGCGGCTGTGGCGGCAGCGTTGTGGGGCGGCGGTTTGCGTGCGTGCCCGGACCGCGGGTTACGTACGACCGGCAGTTAACCCTAGTATAAAATGCAACAGGGTCTCAATAATTCATCGCGTAATTTCACAAAACGCCCTGTCGTGAGCGTTTCGACAAGGCCCCTGCCACTGCCACTGCGTCCGACCGAACCCGCCGCCCCCTAAATTAACAAAACACTTATTTTCAACAATGAAATATTGAAAGTTGGACGGAAAAATAAACTGAAAACAATAATAAAAAAAAAACCGAGAGGGTTACACGTTGCGTACGTAATTAGTCGCTACAGTTCACACATTACACGTTCCCTTTCACATATTTCCTCTTTACGTTTTTCATTATTTTCTTTTATATATTAAAACAATAAACATAGCACTAAATGAACTTTAATATAATTTCATATATTTCTTTCAATTTTATTTTGTTTCCTTGAAGAACAATATTAATTTATATATAAATCAATCAAAACCAATAACAGTTTAATTAGAAACAATGTTTGGTATTATTTAAGTATTGAAAAGATGCGACACTTTTGACTTCAAATGATGAAATTTTTATGTTTGTTTCCAGTTCAATAAATTCAAATTTTGCAAAACCACACTATTCGTATCCTAAGACATACCAACAACAAATTTGTGTCCGTTTCACTGTTTGTCATTAGTAACCATATTAACCAATAGCAAAAAAAAAAAACTAAAAATATGAATAAAAGTATATTAAGTTGTTAATGGTGTTTCTGGACGTTATTGCTTTATCCTTTCGACAGATTGGGGTGGATGTGTTTGTAGCAAAGTTGGATGCGATTTCAATTAAGCGACATTATGCTGGGGATTTGCAGGAACAACAGCGGAATCACGTCCTGGGAACAATGCAAGGACGAAGAGTACGTAACACATCCAGTGTGTGTGTGTATATATATATATAAAGAGGGAGTCGCACGCGTTGTGAAGCGTCGGGCGGTGCGCGCGTGTCCTGGCTTATCCCTGGTGCAACTTGTAACAACACTCGATGAAGAACAAAAAATCACAGGCGTGGAAATGAAGGAAAAACAAATCGGCGAGCTTCGTGCTCGTATGCAGACGTCCCAATAACAACGAATCGAAGAACAAATATTTTCATTGAACATATTGATTACCGCCTTCGAGTTTCAATAGAATCGAAATAACATTGAAACACATCTGTAAAATAATAAGTGGTCATTTCTTTACCCTTATCTTATCAATATTCTATATAATCTATACCAGTGTTTTCTTAAACCAAAACGCTAACGGATTGAGAAACTAAATGTAGTTACTTATTGATATTTTTTTAGTTTTGTTGTATTATTGTAAAAATGTTAATATAAAACCAAGACCTATTGGTTATCATGGAATCTGATAACACAGAAAATGACTTATACAACTTTCCAATTATGCTACATTGTGCTACAAATGTATGTTATTTATGTTTTCTAGCCATGTATTTTTTGTACACTAATTTTATTGGTTCTTCGATGTGAAATGAAGTGAAATGAATAAGAACAGATATATCAATCTAAAGAATTCATGCAAACTATAATATGAATATAGATGAGGTAGTTATATGGCAGGTGGCAATTGCGTGTTTCCATGTTATCATTTTCCATTGAAGGTGTCTTTCAGCATGTTACGATTTGCAACAGAAAAGCGTGCACGTTGCAATGTCCTGTACTCAGCTGATGGATGAAAACGCCATCTTGTATCAGGAAATCACGCGCGGCTCGTGTGTCCAAGGGAAAAGCTCGAAGCACGAAAATCAATCTGGATCATGAATTTTTAATGGCAACATTTCCGGGTCATGCGATCACTTCCTCATATATCATATTATGCTATATCCTCCCGCCTTCCCTTTTCATTCCAGCCCTCGACCATTCAAAAGTCAATTAAACATAATACACGGGGTACATTCTAATATTATGTTCTCATTCTCTTCTCTTAATTCATCTCTCTTCGTTCCACTCTGTTACAGTTTCTCTTTCTCGTGACTTTTCCTTGTGAATCGCTTTTGGGCGGAGGGCGCCCGGGTGTGCTTTTCGGTAGGGTTCCTTTTTTTTTTTTTGATTCGAAGGATATGAGTCTTGGAAAGTAATATATTTAGTCCCGGATACAAAGGGCCCTGCTTCCCGAAGTCGGGGCCCGGAAGCCCGAGGCGGCCCAAACTTTTAATATTTCAGCGCGCGCTCTCGGCAAACACCAAGCCCAGAACTCGCCGTCTCCGTTGCCGCCGCCTCCTCTTTTCCCCCTTTTCCCGATATTAGAATATTTCAATCTTTGCAGATTTCATGGGTAGCTTGTCTGCACACCCGCCATACACCCCTCATCCAAGTTCAACTCACGAAAACCTTCCTTCAACTTTCCTCGGTCGTGCATACCATTAAAACTCTATAACATCACATCATCGTTTCACGTCAAGAATCACTCTTACAAGAAATTCCAATACACGCTTAAAATAATGATATATTTTCATTCAGAACCACCTAATATTACATTTTTGATAATGATACTCAATTTTTTTCAAATCTGCATTCAAACTATGTCAATATATCCCTATGTACAAAGTAACATTATCCGATTCAATGATAGTCAATAATAATTGGGTTTAAATTATTATTATACAGATTTCAATTACATTTATTTAGTATCTTCTTCTTTTTTTTGTCTTCTTTTCTTTATATTTCAGTACGAAAATTATCACAGTTATATAACATGTATGTGTAAAATTATTTTTATAAGAGAAAAATGGCTAAAAATCTGCAACAACTCAAAACTCCTCCGACGTTGTCTGTGTAAAAGTCTTCTCTTCGTCCGTTCTTCTTCAACGAGAAACGTAAACCCTAGTGGTAGTTCAGTAGTTTAGACATTTATAAAAGTAAAAACCTGCCGTCTTCGCTCTCTTCATCTCACTTCTCTCTACCTCCAATCAACATCATCGCTCATCCTTCAAAAATTAAAACTAGTATCGTGGACCTCATCATCAAAACAGAAACATTGTTTATATACTCGATGGTGTCGCTCAACCAATAGAAACGGAACGAAACGACGAACAAACTTTAAAAGACGTAAAAGACCCAAGAAACAATCCGAGAGATTATTAACAAAAAAAACAAAAATAATAAGTGATATGTTTTCTTTTTGTTGAACCAAAATCGCGGCGAACTTTGCAATCCGTGATTCGAAAACAGTTTATGGTAGAGGAGTTTTTGCATCACGTACAGAGTTCGTCGGAATTGTATCCTGCGGAAAAGTATTGCTTTCTATTATCATCGTTATTCATATATTCTTTTTTATTGTTATTGTTATCCTTATTAATATTATTACTGTATACAAGGCGGCCCTGGAAATCGAACCAAATTTACAAAACGACAATTCCAACGACTAAATTTCAATTAAAAAAAAACACAAGACTTTCCAAGAAAAAAGTAATGAAAATCAACGATTCTCATTATAATATATATAAATATATATAATTCATTAACAAATCTGATTGATTGCCAGAAACAAAAGAAATAAACAAGGATAGTTTTGTTGTTGCGCAAATAAAGAAATAAAAACAAAAATAATAATTATAAGAGAACAAAAATATAAACGTTTCGTTTTTATTCAGTAAAAAATATAACAGAAGAAAAACAAAACGGAAAACCGATTTACTGTATCTGAATGTGTCATATATATTTTCTTCTTCTCGACTATACAAAATAAAAAATTATTCAAAATCAACTATAAATTTTCTGCAAGTGTTTTTCATTCTTCTTAACATCCACGTTAAATTAACTTTCTTGACTCGGAGATGAGATTTACTTCTGCATAGTCCACATAAATATTATGTGAACGGGGATGGGTAGAGGTCTAGGTTTTGGGTTTCTTAATTTAATTTAGAGCGCTTTCTAATTTGGACCATATTCTTTGTATAAATTGTCTAATCGAAAAGTTTGCTGATACAAAATACTTTCAATTGTTTGTCAAAGTTGCTTAGTTTTGGCCCATGGGCAGTTGCCTAAATTGAAAATCAATTCAAAATTTTCAACAATTTATGTATTTTAGCTTAAACTATACTGAAGAAAACTGAAATTTCAATCCTGAGAAATTTGCTTTGATTAATTAATTAAATAAAATAATTGTGAAGTTAACGACATCCCAGTTAAAGTTATTACATACTGAATGTATTAAACGTTGTAAATACATTGAAACAACTCATTTTAGGGTAGTTGTATAAATAAATTAAGTTCCAAAAGACTATTAAATGAATGATTCCATATGGTCAACGTAATAATCAGATGACATTTAATATCTTTATTGTGATCAATTCGGTGACGTAAAGGGGAGCAAGAAGCAAGTAAATAATAAAAAATAATAAAGAATATGATTAATACGAGATTAAGTGCGCAAAAAAAAAGAGAGAGAAAGGGTCTGAATATTTCATTGGGCTGCGTAATGAATGTAAATCGGGGGTGGCCCTTTGCACATATGTCAGGGTTAAATTATGATAAATAAAAATAAATCCGTCGATGTGGTGCGACAGATTTGTTCCGATTGTATCTGGATGCCGAATGCGTGTGTATGCATGCTTGTATCTTGTCGCTGAGGGTGGATTTCACTAACAACCCTCCTAATGCTCAGCGGTGTACGCATTCATCGCTGTTAGCTATGGCCCATTGTTACGTTATTAACCGGCGTCAGTATGAAAAAAGGAGGGCGCCGGCCAATTTATACCATTTAACGCCGAGGGGCTGCGTTAAATGTGTCGTCGGTCGCAGATGATGCAGTCAAACAGATTTTAATCCACGGACGACAGATCCTCGTAGTGCATGTAGTTTAACCTAGGTTGGATCATGTCAATGTTCTCTCTAATAGATCTACAATTATCTAATAGATAAACCTAATAAAACATTTATGGTACAATAAGTGAGACGTTGGACCTAATCCATTTGTAATTAAATTGAAATATTTTGCATATTGGTAACATATGTCACATTGCTTAAGTTGATCTAAGAGAGTTAAATTTTTAATTCCTAATAAAATAATATCAATTATTAAGTCAATAATATGTGTTTTCATGCCAAAAATGGAGTTAAGGCACTATCAAAATTAACAATTAAATTTATTATAATATTTGAAAGAAATCATACTGAAATATTATATTTCTTTACAATACTTCAAAAACACAATTTAAAGCTCATCTGCATTTTGAGTATACTGATGAGATAAGTCATGTTTGTTCGCTGTTGTAATTTGACATCGACGTGGTAACAAATCCAGTATTTTCAACTCAGCATTTGATATCTTAGCAAATTGTATATGGTTCATTTATCAAAAAATGCATCCAACATATTTGTAATCAATTTATTGTTAGAATTCTTTAAAAAAAATATTGTTGATATGAAATCTTCTTGTTTCATTTAATTTAGAATAAAGCTAATACCTTTCCGGTACTAAATAATTACAATTACTTTCATCAGAAATGTGAAGATCATTTTTGACATTATTAATAATTAAGTGGACTTAGTGAAATTAGTAATTATTGAATAAGTGTGAAAATGTATGTGTTCAAAATTATCATATTCTTTGAATAAACTTAACGTAAAATTACTGTTTATGATAGCTAACATCAAATTATAAATTTTACTACAGTTAACAACAAAATATTGATAATTGGACTTAGAAATATCAGTTATATAATACTAAAAATGATCTAAAATTTTCAAATAAAGGACAAGTTGATTTTCGTATATTCTGAACCGGTGGCAATCGCAAGCCCGACAACCGAAATACCGTCAATCAAATTCCCGACGTTCGAAATACCGACAACCATAATCCCGACTGTATCAAAATCTCGACTATATCGAAAATGTCTTCAATAACATTTTTAAATTATTCCGGAGCGTAGTGACTATTATTAATAATAAATAATAACAATTAATAATCTAATTGTATTTGAGATTATTTCATAAAGTTAAGGTTTATTATAATTCAACAAAATCAAATTAATAAATAATAATTTATTGTTATTAATAATAAAAGTGTAGCACAAGGTGAAAACGCTCCGAAATAATTTAAAAATGATATTGTAAAAATTATAGTTGTCGAGATTTTGATATAGTCGGGATTTCAATAGACGGTCTTTCGGTTGTTGGGCTTGCGATATAGAACAATATTATTAATCTCACTGGAATCCTTTTTAAGTTTTAAGCCGCGCACTTCAGTTACAACTTTCAAATATACAATCGTTTACGCTTAATCTGGACACCGGGACTAGTACATTTTATCCCGATTAAACGACAATTATCCGAAGTTCACGGCGCTTCGGTGATTAATACACGATTACTGTCCCGATTAAATGGAATACTGTCCAGAAAAACGCATAGTAAATTTGTGTAATTTCCTTAGTTTTGTTTTCATTCTTTAGGATTTGTCCCTAATAAACGGCTATCTCCATTAACCAGTGACTCAATTAAGAGGAGTCGACTGTATTTGCTTCTCACCTACATTAGGTAAAGTCCCTAATTCATAAAATCTAAGCTAAGAGATGTTTACCGGATGTGTATGTTTGCAATGACTATTCTTGGACATAGATTTTATAAGATTTCTTTCTTCTTTTGCATCACCAAACAAATAATACATTACACAAAGAACTATTATTGACGAAATTACTGACTTGCACGGATGTTCATCACAATAGTTTTTAAACATAGTTGGGTAAATCAGGCATAATAAAAGCCGAGTTTTAAACTATATGCTTAATTATCAAAATAATTTAGCTAGCAAGCAAAAAAACATTTTTTTACAAGCATATTCTCATTTATTACCTTGCTTCAACGATAAACCAAGCATGTTGGCTACTTTGTCCTTATTCTTAAATTTTTCATGGCGTAATTAAAAAGAAATTGTAATGATGTGTTTATAATAAATATTTTAATTAGAAGTGTTTTATAACACAATATAAATTAACAAAATAATCCAATTTATCAATATGAGAAAATTATTTTCAAATAGGAAATTTAAATATTAATGACATTTATATCACTAACTAAGTATATTTAAAATAATTTTCCTGTATGTACAATGTTGTTGAAATATAATAAATAGTGTATTTTTTTGTCTCTCGTAATCATAATCTGAGTAAGAGTCCCATGTTATTTCCATATGTTGTGAAGGTGTGTGTGAGAATATTTTTTTATATGGGAATTGTATTTGTGTTTGTAGAAACGACGACGAGAGATAACAGGATGGTTGCGGCTCGCACCTCCATGCATTTACGTATATGTATATGGAGAGATATAAAATATTATCTGAATAATAAAAATATTACGAACAGGAAAAAAAAATTGTGAGAGAAACGTTCGTATTTTATATAAACGATAAGCCGAAGCGGGGCTGAATTCCACACTTATCACGGCGCACACATTTTCACACAATTTATACAAAAAATAAAACAGAGGAGGCGAATCGTTAGGGAAATTATCGGAAAATCCGCTCGTTTTTCCTCTATTGACACTCCCGCAGCGACGTCGTCTCCTCCTGCTTCTCGCACTCCACTTCTCTTCGTTCAAGTCGCTTTCGTCTTTCGCGCGGATTTTCTTCTGTATATAGAAAGAGAATTAGCGCCGTCGATTTTCCGGCTTCGTTAACTGAATACGGAATAAAATTAACGACTTTTTTACATTTCATTAGTGCCTCGAGGGGCGGCGCGACGGTTGTCGGAGGAGAGAAAGAACGGCCGGAAAATCGCGGCAGACAAATTGCCCGTTCACCATTTAATCTCTTTTTAATTTTTTTCGCTCTCGAAAACGGCGAGCGGGGACAAATTAACGTTTAATTCTATCCTCAAATTGATCGGAATCCAATTTGCAATTCGGTTTTTCCGCCGATTTCCATCTTAATGCAATTACGTAACCGTCTTCGTGGCCGAAATGAGCTGCTAGCTAATTGACTTACATTTACGAATCGTAAAAATGAAGGAACTATTTCTCATCTTAATTATAGTTTTAATTAATTACTAAAACGTAATTTCTTTTATAAAGATTTAAATAAAATTTCAGAAAATTAAGTAATTCAGTTCCACTATAACAAACCAAAAAAAAGTGGTATTATTTTATATATTATCAAATAATTATGTAAATAATTGTAAATATAATTTTGAAAGTGTAAACAATTATTCTATTTTGATAAATATTTTGTTAGTGTATATAATAAGAAAATATAGAATTTGAAGATGAAGAGTATATGTTCAATGTGAGATAGCTCTTTATGATGTCGAAGGACAGGAAGAAAGAAGTACCACTACTACGTTACAAATTATGTAGATCAAGATTATGGTGGTTGGATGTAGAAGACGCAGATTTTGAAGAAACAAGAAATTTACAAGCTGAATTAATGAAGCAGCTGGATGATGATGATTTCTCTTTAAGGTTTGAGGCTAAAGAGAAACCAAAAGTTGAAAAGGAAGTGGTGTAGGAAGTAGTTAGAACAGATATTACTATTTTGAGTAAGAGACAAAGATTAGAACTCTTACAGAAAGAATCACCAGATGAAGTATCAAAGGAGATTGGTACAGTAACTAATCTTCATGTAGAATTTAATTAATTGCATTTATTTTTTAATATCAAGTATGTTCACTTATTAGTGCACCTAATGTATTCCTTCAAATCATCGAAATTCAATAATTAAAATGAGATTAATTTAATTTAAACTGGGTTCTTCGGGGTCGATTCAGTAAAAACTATACAACTCACCACTGCGTAATCATTCCTGGAATAGTACTATTATACTTTGTATTTTGAATAGAATCTCAGTTCAGATTTATAAAACAGTTTTTTTTTATAGTTTTGTCTTAAATTTGTTGATTAAATTAGAGACCAAGATCTTAATCTGTTTTCCAAACTTTGTGAGAAAAATGACAAACTTTTAAAATCCAAATTAGATGGTTTTCTAGATGTGCATGTTTACAAAGGCTTATTGAATTATTTGATACTACGATAGAAGTGAGTGATAAACTGCAAACTTAACGGACTTATTCAATGAGGTCAAACAAGGCTCACAATCTTGCAAAGTCGGATTTTTCACATTTACGATAATTGTAAATAAGATGACGACTTGGATATATATATATTGATATACCAGAATGAATTATATTTGATTGTAAATTTTGTGTTTCGTGTGTCTTAGAGAGGTTAGAAAAGTCTGTAGAGGGTTGACAATCATAAAATGACTTAACTTTACCTTTATGTTTTGCAAAATGTATAGTAGTAGATGTATACTACAAATGGTAGTCTAACACAGGGGTTTACAAACTTTTTTGTGTCGTAGACCCCTTGCCTTGTTTTTTGGATTTTGGTAGACCCCCTACTTACCTGATATTGATTTTTTGTAAATTTCTAACTGTAGTGAAGTTTGGTGTTAAAAACTTAAAGTAAAAACACATGTTAAGTTTTATACATTTATTAATTGAATTTAAATTAAAACTACTCAAAATAAAATTTTGTATCTGTTATATATATAAAATATACGTAAAATAAAATAACCTGAGCAATAAGTAAATGTTTTTAATGAGAAGGATGAACCTGATGCTTTAATAATAAATTATCAACATTTAGCGTCAATTTTGTAAGGTTTAATCTTACATCTCATCGGCTAATGATGTCCAGTCTGTTTCTTTTTTTCGTAAGGAGATTGGTAACAGCACTGAACCCCGTTTCCACTAGGTATGACGATGGAAAGGAAATTAAAAATTTCCTCGCTATATTCCATAATTTGCTATATTCCAGGTTTTTACAAGTTCAAAATGTATCGCGACCAGAAAGCGAATGCCTACATCCTACAACTTACACAATTTTATAAACATATAATAAATAAAATATAATAAATATGTCCACTATCGTGGACCCCCAAATTTTTTTTCGCTCATTTAGACCTCTTGCAGGTTGTCATAGACCCCTGGGGGTCGATATAGACCACTTTGGGAATCACTGGTCTAACAGAACCCTTAAATGATGTCATACCAGGAAATAATAATAAGTTAAATTTTAACAAGGGAATTTCAATATCGAGCTGCTTCGACATAGGGCCGCAAAAGATTAATACTTAATTCCTGGAACATCTTCTGTATTGTTATCAAAAAATTAAGTACTAAATAGATGATTCATCTAAATATAGAATTACAATATTAATTTGTTATAATATTTAGTATTCTAATTGAATGTATTGTTATAAAAATTATCTGGTAAGTGTAGGTGTTTTCGTAATGATGCATAACGTAATCCAAGGAAAAGCGAAGTGCGTCAATGGAAACTTCCAGCCTTGCTAGGAGCGTACAAATAAAATGCGCGAATAAAACTCGAAGGATGTGATGCAAGAAGATGAGTTCTGCAAAAAATCTCTATTTTCGTTTCCTTGCATCAAAGATGGGAACGGAAGAGGAAACATACAAAAAATATATAGGTGAAGAAGTAGGTGGAGGCAACGTCGGCGGCGAGCCGTGTCACAGCGGGCGGCGGAAATCTCGCGTTCTTATCCAAACATTTGCCAACGTCGCAATAGTCTATTGACAATCGAGGAACTCGTGTTTGTTCATTTTATTGTTTTTAGTACGAAATTTCCTTCAGATTCCTCGTCTTCAAGCGCACACGAAGGAATCGTTTCCGCCGGCTTTTCGAAAATTTAAAACAACGAAAAAAGCAAAAAGTTTTTGGGAAAAACCTAACCTAAGATCCACAGATTTTCCAGTAGAATGAAATGCGCTCAGCCCTGACCTGTCTCAACGCATCCTCGAGCACGAATCAATCTGAAAAGCGAAACGAATCAATTAATTTGTATATATAAATAAGCATTAAAATCGCATTCATAAACGATAGCTAAATTAGTAAACTAATATTTGATAACACACGAACAGAGCGAAATGTTTGTTTGCCCAATCAAATACATATACATATAAATACACACACACACACATACACAAGCAGACGCGTAATTTTATTTTATTTCTAACTAAATACGAGTACACTCTGGTGTCTGTGTGTAAGTTTTATTTATTGTTTATATACGCCTCGTGTTTGTCTTGCCTCTCTTTTATGTTTGATGTTTGTATTTGGCAAAAGTGTAAGTAACTATTTGTACGCTCATTTACTTAATCAAATTGTTTTATAATCTGTTTAATTTCTCAATTAAAACCGTATCCATTCAAACTACTTCACACACATATTACCGATGTGCACACACACTCACTCACACATGCATAAACGAGGCACAATACAATGCATAAATATTTACATACACGTACACAACAGGGATATTTTATTTATTTATTTATTTTGCCGAACGCTTCCACTTTGGTAATAGCTCGTCGATACTATCTAATAGTCATTAAATCATTAACCTAACTCGGTTACATCGAACTTAACGCGCAATACACGGGGGATCTTACGCAACTATAATTATTTTCCTTAACATATACAACTACAATTTTCTAAAACACTTATTTACTTTACTAAGAATTGGAATTGGATTAATTATCCTAAATGTATTTAATTTATTGTTAATTTTGCTACGCTATGATCTCATTATCTTATAATGATCTATGCTACGCTATGATCTCATTATCTTATAAGACATTTGTGAAGCATGAGAAGTAATACACGTTTTGAATCTTGATGTAAACAGTTCTAAATGATTACAATAGTTAGATAAAAAATTGAAACTATGTCTAAAGTTATCACATTTGGAAATTAAATTAAGTTAATAGAAAAATACTAATCATTTTCCATTGAAAATATAAATATTAATTTTAATTATTTAAATATTAAAAAAAAAAACAAATCTTTTAAGACAGGACTACCAAAACTTTTCCTGCAATGAAACACTTCGTAAATCCTGAAATTTCCACGAAAAACCTTGTTTTTTTTAGGGAATAACACATAATGAATCAAATTTATAAAATGAGAAAAAAAATTTATTTAGTAATTATTTACTTTGGAAAACCCTGATTTAAGAGATCAGAACTCACATATTTTATTTGTAATTTTATCAAAATAATCAATGATCTCATTATCTTATAATGATCTATGCTACGTTATGATCTCATTATCTTATAAGACATTTGTGAAGCATGAGAAGTGATACACGTTTTGAATCTTGATGTAAACAGTTCTAAATTAGAACGTTACATGATTACAATAGTTAAATAAAAAATTGAAACTTTTAAAGCAAATTAACAGATTGTTCTATATGTCTAAAGTTATCATATTTGGAAATTAAATTAAGTTAATAGAAAAATATTAATCATTTTCCATTGAAAATATAAATATTAATTTTAATTTTAACAAAAATAATAATCAACTAAAATGTGGAGATTAAAGATTTTATGCGTTTTTTTATCCATGAAGAGTTTCACTTTATGGCTAGAATGATTTTCCAATGTGTTTTGGTATCGTGCACTATACGTGGTGATTTCATATTTCACCGTGTTCTTTTGGAGGTCATTGTGTCTAATGTTGTTTGGCTTCTTGCACCAGAGTTCACAGACACTTCGATTAGAAACGTTGTAAAATGTTAATACAAGTATCCCTCGACTTGCGAACTCCCAGACTTACGAACAAAATTCTAAAACCTCTAACTTGTTACAAGGAGACAAAAATTGATGATTTGTTTAATAAAATATAATATTTTTGAAAGATGTATTATCTGTTTCTTTTGTCGTTTTTCATTAAATAATTGTGATGTCTACATTGACAAGTATTTGTAAGTAAGTATTTTGTTTATTTTAATCTATTTTTTCAAATTTAAGCAGTCAATAATACGGAATTTAACATATATTAAAGTAAAAACCATGATAAAGTGTGGTAAGATAAGTATATTTTGAAATATTTAAAATTCTCCCAACTTACGAACAAATTCGACTTATTTGAATTGCTGGCTGTTTCCCAAAGTTGGATGCCATACTTCCACACAGGTTTCAGCACTACCTTGTAGATCGGTAATTTATTTTCTAATGAAAGTTGGTATTTTCTTCCCAACAACCCATATAATTTGATTCTGAGTTGGTTACAAATGCAGTATTTTAATGATTCTCTCAGAAACTATAACAGAATTAATGGATCCAAAAGATGCATATAAAAACTGGATGTTTGACGAATGTAGCAAGTATTCATAAACTGCTGTTGTTTCATGCATTTTGTTGAAAAACTAATTATATTGTTATTTAAAGTGACTGGACATTTTTTCATTAGGTTTTATTCCCCATTTTTAAGACATTTTACAATTTCATTCAAGCAATTTTAAGATTTAGAGTAGCAACCACCGAGTTTATGATAAAATTACGCATTTATAATAGAATTATCATTAAGAAATCTTACTCATCAAATATTTGTATTTTTATTTCTAACAATGTATTAACTACAATTAAATTAAAAAAATCAAATCTTTTAAGACAGGACTTCCAAAATTTTTCACTTCATAAATTCTGAAATTTACACGGAAAACCTTTTTTAGGGAATAACAAATAATGAATCAAATTTATAAAATGAGAAAAAACATTCATTTAGTAATTATTTACTTTGGAAAACCCTGCTTTAAGAGATCAGAACTCACATATTTTATTTGTAATTTTATCAAAATAATCAAATTGATTGAATCTAAGTAATTGTAGTGGGAAATCTTGATTAGTTGCGTATATTGATTAGATCATCTATAATTTTTCGGACTATTCAATTTATCGCTTCGTCCATTTTCGAAATCGTCGATACGTTCTTGTTTTTGTTTTGTTTGCGTTCGTGCCCAGTACTGTCCATTCCGGATTATCTGGGCCTGACCATAACAAATGTGCAATGATTCATTCTTCGTTCCAAAAACTGGACCAAACCCAAAAATTTCTCTACCAGCGATAATGAAACGATTTCTCCTTGTTCTCAACGCTCTTATGTATAACTCTTATGCATATATAACCTAAGAAGTGAAAAAAAGTAGAGAAACGACGAGTCTGTTCACCTATGCTGCTGCTTCTTGGAAATTAAGAATGTTTTTGATAGCTGCTATCATTGTTCAAACAATGATGTACGTAGAGAGAAAAGAGAGATATTCACATCTCTTGAAACGCGTAATCTCTGTGCGCACAAAGGTGATACTACATCTTGTTATTGTTTTATTGCACGATATCTTGCTCAACATCTATTTATAACTCTGTTGAAAATACGAAATCTCTGACAATTAAATTCATACAAGAAAAGAGAATTTAAATGTATCCAGTTCGACCCTCTACAATAAGAAACTATCATAAATTTAAAAAAGTAACGTATTATTTAAATATGAATTCAATTCATTAAAGAGACATTTTAATATTAATCCGTGTAACAACATAAATACATGCTCATTACTAAATCCTACACAAAACTACTGTAAAATGCAAATGTTATTATTAACAAAACCAATATTAATGTAAATTTTTATATGAATTTACACAACACTACAATATTTGATGAATAAATACGAAATAATCTTTCTAATCTTGGGTAACAAATGTGGGTAAACTCTGGTTTGCAGCATATATTAGGATCAGCTATTTATCTACGCAGAGCGAGTAATTTAAAATTGCCATTGATATTTCTCGTTTCTAACAACCTACAGTAAATGGAAAAGGCAAATAATTCAATTTATTACTACCATATGAGAAATAGAAGAGAAAAGAAATGAATTTAATATAAATATGAGATTCATCTCTATATTTTGATGACAAAATTTGAATTGACATTACATATATTTGAACTTACTTATTCCAACAATATCATTCACTGTTTCAAACCGGACTAATCGAGGACTTTAAAACTGTACAAAAATAACCAGGTGTACTAGTTTATTTTGTTCAATTAAAATTTAATATGTTGATATGTCCCAGGGATGGAATTCTGGACACAGTGGATGTCTCAGTTGATGGGAATTTTTAATGAAATTCGTTTGGTTTTACATAACTTTATTTGTCGATTTAAGATTCTTCTGAGACTATGCTCATCATATTAAGATTCTCATAAGACTATGTTCGTCTTTAAAGGTTTTACTGAGACTACTTCTAAATATTTATTCTACTTACGAAGTTAATTCTTATTAATACGAGGTGGGAGTTTGAGGAGTAAGGCTTCAGGTTACTGTTCTCCGTGAGATCTGTCTATTCTGCAGTTTGATTTTTAGTTGAAAATACGAAGGAACGTAACAAACGGTCACTACCTTCCATGGGATCTGTCTATTCTGCATATTAGTTCTTATAGATCATTGTCCTCAGTGGTACCCAAACTTAGTTGGTCATTGGTTGGACACAACATTGTTTTTAAATTTTCTAACCGTACTATAATGAACACTCACTCTGTATTTTATTTCTACAAATTGTTCAGCAACTACTAAAATTAAAATTCCACTAAGAATATCTACATTTCAATAAAGAAAAATGTTGATTTATTAGAAACTTCAAAACTTTTTCTCCAATTTGATTATATAGAACAATAATTCAACTTAAGAATTTTAAAGTAATTAGGAATAACGTTTAAGTTGAATTAGCGTAATTGTAATTATGAATTTTGGATAATATATAATTTTATATAATATGAAACAACAAGCAGTAATAACTAAAAGCTAAAATAAATCGTAAGACTAAATGATATTCGTAATGTAAATTGTAATACGAAGGAATTATTGTAATCTAAAGAAGCAATAAAAACATCGTTATGTTGCGATAAGAATTCCGGGAATCAAGGCGAACAGGAATCCATTACGAATTTGTGTAAATAAAGTCGAAACTTTCAAGAATTCAATCAGCAAATAAAGATGCAAACCGAAATGCGCACGTCCTGTTTCTAATACTAATTTCTCTCATATAGTAATTTGAACAAATAATTAATTTATAAAAAAAATCATGCTGTTTTTTGTAGAATACTTTCAGAATATAAAATACAAGAATCCTATTATATTAACAGTATGGACGAATAGCCGATTTCGTTGGCGCCGGTTCGAATCTTGGTCAAGCCAGGCCCTTTGTGCTCCCTCTCGGTGCTTGCAGCAATAGGGCCATCGTTCATCACAGATGGACAAATTTATGAGGTTCAGCCTACCTAATTTCAACCGCGATCTTAAATTTACTCAATTGATGAACAGATTGTGAACAAAATTATACGTCATAAAAAAATTATTCATAATATATAATTCTTCATACTTTGTGCAGGTGTACCAACAGTATTTCTTTAATAAAGTAAATGAAATTATATAAACACGGTGATATAAAAACAGCGCACGCTTATGGCAAATATTGTATCATTACTTGATTATGCTCGATAATCCAGTTATAATGATCAACGAGAAGAGGAAAAAGCGAAAATAGACGTAAACAATAACGAAAGCGGCACGAAACAGGCTATGATGAATTATGCAATCGATTAGCGGCGCCGTCGAACTGGGATAATTGGGGAAAAAAACGACAGTATTTAAAGTTTTTATTTTTTTACCCCGTTCGCTGCGAAAACATCATTAAGCGCCTGCTGTTATGTTATCGTTCCATTTTCACCTCGCTTCATATAATTACAGAGAAAATAAAAATATTTGCACGACACGAAATTAATCTAAATAAATATGTATTTCAAACAATATTTATGAAAATTAAAACATAATTTTATAACAGAAAAATTATCGTCTTCACTAATGTCCTAATAATAATAATATTGTTTGTAATAAAAATTTAAAATATTAAATTAATTCCCTTATTTTTTTGTTTGTTAATCTTTGATAATCATTTTTTAATAATTTTTAGCTGTAAAAAATGTATCGAATTAATTAACTTAACGTAATTAATTTTACTTCTATTTCCAATAAATTATAAATCAAATAAGATGCTTTTCATTTTCACTACATATCACAAATCGGTGGCAATCGCAAGCCAATCAAATTCCCGACTTTCGAAATCCCGACTTTTGAAATGCCGACTGTATCGAAATCCCGACAACCATAATCACGACTATATCGAAAATTAACATTTTTAAATTATTCCAGAGCGTAGTGACTTTTAAATTGTTATTAATAATAAATAATAACAAATAATTATCTAATTGTATCTGAGATTATTTCATAATTTTAAGGTTTATTATGAATAATTCAACAAAATCAAATAAATTAATAAAAATGTATTGTTAATAATAATAAAAGTGTAGCACGAGGTGACTACGCTCCGAAATAATTTTAAAATGTTATTGTAAAAATTTTCGATATAGTCGGGATTTTGATACAGTCGAGATTTTGTGATTATGGTTGTCGAGATTTGGATATATTCGGGATTTCGAACGTCGGGATTTCAATAGACTGTTTTTCGGTTGTCGGACTTGCGATATAGACCCATCCCAAATATGTTGCCAAAATTGGACCACATGAACATTGTACTATGATAATTATTATTGAAAATTAGAGAATTTACTTAAAAGACGAAAAATTATAAAAATATAAATTTTTCTGTCATGAAAATAATTATAAGAAATAGAATTTATATTTTATTACTAATATTTGAACATACATAAAGAATGTTTTAATTAAGATTTAAATTACTTGAATTCAACTTTTAACTCCTAAGTACTACGGATTTGTCAGATTGACTCACCTGATATTTGTATTAATTAGCATTCTGCTTTACTTTAATTGTGCACATTTACTTTCTAGCTATTTCAGCATTTTCTAGTGCATTTTTTTAGTAGGAGTACTTATTTTATTTATTGTAGAAAGTAACCCATCTTGAAACATCATCATTATTTGGAATGAAAAATGGAATAACTTTGGTTTCACATGCTTGAAAAGAGGGGAATCAATAATTATGATATGCGCTATGTAACTACAGTGGAACTTCGCTTAACGAGCAATTCGTATAACTTGCATTTCGCTTAACGAACAAAATGATTTGTAAGAAAAATGACTCGCTTAACGAGCGACGTTTGTGAATTTTTGAATATTTTATTATACGAGTAAAAATCCGGAAGTTTTGGAAGGGATTAAACTCGTTAAGCGAGGATCCACTGCATTAGTGTGAATGAAAATACAAAAAAAAAACTGATATAGTAGATTTCTATACTGAGGTTTCATTTAATGTATATTAAATATCGCTAGTGTCAACAGTAGAGTTATATATGAATCCTCACCATTTGGGAAATATTGCATATATGCATGATCGAATGTACAACCAAAAGTTTACCCGAAATCTTAGAATTATGATTACAAATATCATGCATAATCATGTACCTATTCCAAAAGGATTAGGTGTTTTCTTTGTCCAAACAAGAGACCAATTTGTTCTACTTCCCCAAAGAAAAAATATCTAGTGTATTTTAAGCAATAAATTCAGTTTGAAAAGATGTTAAATTCATTAAATGAGAAAATTGTAAAAATCAATGTTCTATTGTTTAAATATTTAATAAACAGGTCATTTTGATCAACCAGTAGTAAATATAAGTGATAAATAATAACTGAAAGTTACAAATTTATAATTTAACTCAAGAGAATATAGATGATCATTATAGATTAATATATTTTAACGATGGACATGCATTCAGGAGTGAAACTTCTTTAAAAAATAATTTAGAATGAATGAATTGAATGAGGAATTCTGCGTGGAAGAGCTCGTTACAAATAAATATATAACGATTTATGTACGGCATGTTTATATACAATAATGGATATGTACATAAGAATACATACATACACATACGTTTATATGAAAGGCACAGTTCAAAACCGAACCGACCGAATGAAACGGTGTCAATATTGGGTTGGGTTTAATAAAGACGTGTTAAATGCGTAAGCAAATCGACTTACAGAGACCAAACACACGGCGTTTTCACTAATTTATGTAAATCACCACTGGCCATCGGCTCTTCGTCGACACAGTCATTTACGTCCATCGGTTAAATGCGATTTTACAGCAACAAAGGCAAAAGAGTTTAACAGCACCGAAAAAGAAAATAAACGAGACACCAGAATAACCGTTAATGTACAAATAATATATACGCACATACGTTTCATCGATTCCATCAATGTTTCTAACTGAAAGCAATGATTATTTTCTTATTTTGTTTTCTTACTATTTCGTGCAATTTAACTAATGGAATAATTAAATTACGTAAATAATCATAGATGTGCAAATGATCATATTAAGTGAGATTCGAAGTTTACATGAACTACGATATTTACTAACATTTGAATTTGCAAAATTTCTTGAGTTTTAAATTTTACAATTTAATTTCTTATTATCATAAATATTTATTAAAATAATTGGAAAATTAGTAAGATTTTTTTTCATAAATAAAATGATAAGTTTTTTTATTTATGTTAATTCATTAGTTTAAGTACAGTGGAACCTCGCTTAACGAATGACGATGAGAAGAGAAGTCCTGCTATATCATTTTTAAAACTTGTGTACACATATTATGTGTATTTTTTAATATGTTTCACTATACGAGTAAAAATCCGGAAATTTTGGAACGGATTAAAGTCGTTAAGCGTTAATTATTCACCAAAATATTGTTTTGATGAAAGTAGAAAATAATAATAAACACCGTTCGACCGTTTGTTATCTTTAAAATAAATCCTATTCGTATTTCCTTAAAAAAAAAATGTATTTAAGAATCCAGGTAGATCGTCCTTCTTCCGATTGATGTTATTGTTGTGATTGCTTTAATCCTGTTTTGGTAACAATATTATCATCCGGCCGCAATTAGTGATAAGTCGTTGACATGTTTCGCCCGATCGCACAGAGGATTTTGCGAATATTTTCGATACACTTGTCCCACTTTATACTCGAAACAGTTTCGCAAAGAATACGGAGTATTTAAAAGAATATATGTGTATGTGTGTAAAAAGGAAGAGAAAGGAAGGAACGGCAAGGTAAAGAAGGGGCCCAGAGCATTGTCTAGAATACATAACATTGAGCGGAGTACGTATGAATTGAGGGATGAAATAAAAAAAAAGTTGTAGAATGAAAGAGAAGGATGGGCATAGGAGTGGAAATAGTATTAATGTGTTGTTTGAGAGAGAGAGAGAGAGATTGATGGAAGGAGGGCAATGGCAAGAAGCGGAGGAGATTTGCCAGGGGTGGAGTGAATCAATAGCGTATCAAATCGCAACATCCTCGAGCACTGCTTTCTCTCTTTCTGTCTCTATGAATATATAGATTAAAGAGCATCTTCATGGGTTTTGTTAATCCGTCTTTTGGTCTCTTCATAGTTTTTTCTTCTATCCAATGTTACAACATACATATTTAATCCTATCCTTGTCGTAACCATTTATCTATCACCCATAGAAATTTCTACACAAAATAAAAAAAATAAACTTGTTATTTTCTTCAAATCTGCTTCAATTACAATTAAGTTAAGTATTGATTAAATAATTAAGTTTCATGAATTTCTTAAAAAAAAAATCTAAATTAAAGATAATTGATTGTTAACTATTTATACCATAACTTATAAATATTTTGAAACAATCGTGGATAAAATTTTAAAATATTTTTTTTATATAATTAATAATAAACTAATATAAACAAATAGTTTTAATTAGAAACAACCGTTGTTTCAAATCATTAACTGATTTATAAAAAAAAATAAGGTATTTGTATGTTACTTGCATTTTTTTTCAAAATACACTTATACCTCGAATTACACCATACTTTCTTAACACGTTTTCGCTTTTATACGGTTAAAAAAATAAATGTTAAATAACTTATCACATGCGTTTTTTGCATACTTTTCGATATACACGGTTTTACATTCAAAAATCGTGTAAATTAGATTTCTTTTTTTTTCATTTTATTACCGTTGCTGTGAATAGAACAAGAACATGAGTAAATTGCAACAAAAAAGATGAACTATAATAAGAAAACAATGGTGATGTATGAAAATACAAGTATTTTCATATATAAATAAAACTATTAATAATTAGTAACACATTTTGATGTAAAATATACATTGACTTAAATAATATAGAAATAAATAATAATTATTATTTTTTGATTAGGATAAAAATGTACTTGTATTTATTTTGTTCAGTGTTTTTTAGTTGAGCCGTGGCAATGTTCTGCGTTTTGAGCTTAGGTTGAATCGCGCATGCCTTCGCTGCAGGCGTCAATACCAGCGCCAATCCGTGGCCCAACTTCATCCTCTGGCTGCTTCCACGTCCGTCCGCGTTCTCTCTATCCATCCGCTTTCTATGCGTTCTATCTACTCTTGAAGCCATCCACCCGCTGCTACAACAAAATGGACGAAATCACATAGGACAGACCATTCCCCTCTACTAATTAACTCGCATTTAATCCACTTTCAAATCACCCAATTTCATTCCATCTGCAAAAAAAAAGTAAACTTTGTTCTATACCTGAAACGCACTTTTGCTCTCCCCATGCATACGTAATCATCGATCCACAATATTAATAAGGATTATCATTACCTGATTCCACTTATATTATTTTTCTCTTTCTGCTTTCTTTCTTTTCTTTTTTTTTTCGTGGTTCAGTGTTGATTCAGTGTAGAAAAACGTGCACGTTTTAATGGTCAGAAAGTCACGTATTTGTCTAGTTATTAAGTGTCCGTATGTGTGTAAATAATGTACAAAAATCCCATCCTATTTGCCCATTAAAAACCTGAAAATCCTCCGTTTGTCGCGGCGCACCGAAAAGGCTTCGAGCCTTTTCTTTTACACTTTTTTATTACCCACATAAAATAAAGCAAATTCATATATTATTTACATACATGCATGTAGAAGCGAGATGCTAGACGAAAACACCGCACACTCTTTATTTCATTCAGTATTCTACAGAAAAATGCATCTTTAATATGCATACATGATAATCTAGTTAGCGTGTGTAATACACGGGCCTACTTTAAAAATGTTGTCAAAAAATCTCTGTTTTTCAGTCATTTACGAAAATTGCATTTAACCTCTCTTAATTACTTCAGTTTTCAAGATTGAAAAATCTTCTAAAATTAGTATAATTTTAAGAAATTTCTAATAAAACAGATGTAAACTGTTCGACTTTGTGAAAGGTTTTATAAACAATAAAAAATGACTAAATAAGTAAATAACATTAAGACTTTTTAGAAAATGCGTAGTTAATAAACTTATAACGTAAAATATAAGATATAAAAAATAAATTCATTAATACGTTAATTTTGTATTAAAAATAAATTAGAAATAACTGTCATGAAAACTATTAAGAATTCGCAGCAGTAAAATTTAGTAAAGTTGTACGAAACTTCTGTAAAGAAAACCAAACTTTTCTCTCCAACGTACACATAAATAATTGAATCGACACAAGTTGAAAATGTTCAATATCGATTCGAAAAGAGAGACTGCAGACATCATTATCTGCGCACATTTCTTGAAGCTCTTATCGCAATACCGCAACGCAATTATTAGATAAAACTTGTTTTCACCATCGCAACTAAGGAGTGCCACGAACTGAACGAATTTTTATCGCTGCCGATGATAGCGGAAAACATTTCAATATGAATTATAGTAAAATAACACAAAAAAATATCTGTTTTATAGAATATGATGAAAAATATCAAGTAATAAAGATGTAGTTTATTTTAATTAACTTCAACATTCACGTTTACATCGTAACAACGCAAGGTTTACAATCATAACAGAATAAAACGATGATTACATAGATAAGACGGAACGAAAATACCCATTACAAATTTCCACCGAAATTCATCAATTTAACGAAGATAATAAGCTTAGAAATAAAAATTTACTTCTAGAAAAATTATTAAACCATTTAAGTAAATTGAGGAAAAAAAATGGTAAATTGTGTCAGTGTGTCGATGATGATTACATAATCCATTCGGATGTTAGCGTTTCCATTGTTGTGTGAAACTTCACGTGGAGTGAATAAAATGTAATGTGATTAACTTGTTCGGAATGCCCATTAATTACGATAAAATCAAATACATTAATTATTTTGGGCAGTGCGTGCACTAATTAGCGTCGATATATGTACGCATGTTTTAACAACATTCGCAATTATCTAGAAACATTTTAACCACACTGAAATCATTACAGATGCACTAAATTATGTTCTTGTTTCGTTCTATAATTAGATCGTTATGAGTTAATCAATTTTGAGTCATAATCGGAGATTCCGCAGCATGATTGCAGCGAGCGTAATCTTTCCAGTCTAGTCTATCTTTTAAATATTTTATTATTTTTTTTATCCAATTAATCAATATACTTCTCCTTTGTTTTCATTTCGTTCTCGGTTTCGCGGAACTTCTACGTATCACATGTTCGTTGTTTTTTTTTTACGAAACACTAGATTTCAATGTCATTACCGCAATATTATCCAGCAATTGCATTGTTTTGTAAACACAATAATCACTTCGGTTTACTGAAAATACATTTCGATGCAAGTACAAAAGCTTAGTTTTTGTTTCAATATGAAATTACACGAAAATTGTTGTATTTATCATGAATCTTGATTTTAGTTCTGATTTGTATATTTTCAATTGTAGGGAAGCAAAAATAATAAATGGTTGTTGATTCATTCATTCATAAAAGCTACACCTTTATATAATACGGAGGTCTTAAGAAGGGTATTCACAAGATACTAAGGAAACTGACCGCACAAAAAGAAATCAGGTAGGAAACGGAAACGAAATAAGTTCTTTCATGTTTAAAGAGATCTTGAAACATTTATTCGTGACAAAATGAAATAAAAGTAAACATATAATAATATAATACAAGTACATGTACATCAAACTTCATCAACATTATTCGCATCGATAATTATTATTATCTTCCTTTTAATTATTTTTTTTTTAGTTTTTTTTTTCTCCTGTCTTCAACTATACATTTTATATCCATAATCGTAATCATAATAATAGTAATTCAAACATCTTCGCTCAATTCAAGTTATATATTATATACATCTTAGTTTTTTTTTTGTTTTGGTTCTTAGTTGCACATTTTTTTACCAATTTTCATCAATTCATTATCATATAAAAATTTAAAAAATAAAAATAAGAAACACATATTCAAACGTGAAAAGCGAAATAAAGGATAATAGAAATTCATCTGGGCATTTCCTTCATGTTTTTATAGATTTATATATTTTATACACTAATTTACAGGAAAAAAAAATTCTTTACAATATGTTACAAAATAAAAATAATATATAAAAAAAAGAAACAATATTCGATTTGTTCAGAGAAAAACAATTTATTATAATATTTAACAACAGATCGAAGGTAGAGATTTTTCTAGTCGTCACTGACAACATTCATTTTTTTTTTTGTTGTAATCTTGAAACACTAATTTGAAAATTAACTAGCGCTTTTTTCTTTCCTAAGTTTATTTACAATAAAATATTATATAATATATATATTTATATGTATAGGGGGGATTTCGTTTTTTCTTTTGTATATATAAAAAAAATGGTATTTATATTAAAGTAAAAGTAACGATTAATATATATATATATATATAGAGAAAGAAAAGAACCGTCAATTGTGTCCTCTTTCCTCGCTGCGATTGCACAATTTGTTTTATTTTTTTGTAAAAAAAAAATGAGGGTCCGTAATAACGATAATTCTGCGATTGAAAGAACGTGTTATATACAGAGGGCGAATCGTATTATTGATTTGCCTGGTGATTTGTGAAGGTTCAGATTCTTTCTTAGGCAAGGGGATATTGTCACAAGCTCGTCGTGCTGGCGGAGGTGTGGTACAGGGAGGTGTTGTAATAGTCGTTGCCGAGGGCAGAGTGACCGTGCACGGAGTTGGGAAGCGGACTGAGAGGATTGTAGCCGTACTGCATGTCGTACATCTTGATGTCCGCTTTGCTCTCGTTGGGCAACAAGCGGGTTATAGAGAACGGATGATTCGAAGGGGTGTAGCCGGGCGGTTCCTGCTTCAGGTGATGGCTCATGGAGCCGTGATGCAGCATCGCAGCGGCTTGGTGGTCACCGCTCAGCGCCAGAGGATGACATCGATTCACCATCGCTGAGAGCTCTTCGTGCGACATGTTCTGCTGATGATGATGCTGCGGGTTCATGTTCAGGTCATTGTGGTGTTGCAACAAACTCATCTGTCCATCCACGTCCAATTTGGTCGGATGCAGGCTGAGCATCGAGCTGAGGTTCGCTTCTGCAGATTTATCCATGTGATGCGACTTGTGTACGTCGTCTTGTTGTTGGTGTATGGGCGTCTTCTTGCCCGAACTGTTTGTATCGATGCCGTGCGACGGACTCTTGTGATGCGTTTGCCTGACCATCTCCTTTTTGTCGTCTTTGAATCTCTTCTGACGCCGCAGATAACAACCGTTTTCGAACATATTTCCGGATTCCGGATGGAGACTCCAGAAACTCCCTTTGCCCGGCTTGTCCGGTGTTCTCGGCACTTTGATGAAGCAATCGTTGAAGGACAGCGAATGCCTGATCGAGTTCTGCCAGCGCTGCTGATTCTGTCTGTAAAACGGGAACAGATCCATGATGAACTGATAGATCTCGGACAACGTAAGCATCTTCTGGGTGCTGTTCTGGATTGCCATCGTAATAAGCGAGATATAAGAGTAAGGCGGTTTAGCGTGCGTGTAACTTCTACGATAAGTCTTGTCCGCTCTCGCTCTTTGAAGCGCCGAATTCGGGGAGGTATCGCCGCCGTTAATTTCGCCTCTCACAGGAAGAGCACCATAGGGCATCGTGTTCATACCGGAAGTTCCCAATTGGCAATTGTTCATATTCGCGAGAGGCGATCCGATCGGTCCGTAGCCCATACCGCCCGTGTTCATCCCGCTTCCGTTTCCGTTCATGCCGCCGCTACCTCCACCGCCGCTCATCGGCGTCATCATACTGGAACCAACGAAGCTGGATTGTGGATTGCAGGAGTTTACCGATGCCATTGAGACGCAGTTCATAGCGTACGACGGCGTCATCAGATGGCCGGCCGTGGCCATCGTCGTCGCTTCGCTGTACAGCTTTTGCGAAATCATCTCTTCTTCCCTAGAGGCTTTCTCTCAATAGGAAAAATATGATGATTCGAGATACAAGCCGATCCCAATTGTAGTTATATATTATCACTGAACTTTGGGACGCGCACAAATTCGCCTCTTCGAAACCAAAATAAAAACACCAACTTGCGTCTCTTTCCCTTTCAATTAGAATTGATCTTTAACTCGTCATCTGTATCATTGTTTACATCACGAACCGGGTCCACAAACAAGTTAACACTTTAGGCATTCCAAACCAGCACTGATTGGAAAAACAAATACTCCTCGCTGCGTGTTTACTTAGATACTACAAGCTGATGTGAAGTACCCAGAGCTTTAGGTCGTCAAATACTGAACAGGCTGGGAGGGCGATCGCCATGGTGACACGAGAACCAATAGTAGAGCTTGCAACGATCGTCTCCATGGAAACGGCGCCAGAAACACGCTACGATTGGTCGGATGGGAGCGATGCGTCGGCCGCCCCACCACGACGGGGGGGCGCGACCGCCCACTGTAGTCGACCGTGGCGACGCCTCCGCATGACGCCAACTAAAAAACGCGCCGTTGCAGGCGTTCTTCGTTCGCCTGTCAAACTTACCTCAAACGTTTTTCAATCTGTGAAGTTTCCATTTCGGATTACCCAATAACACATCCAAATAACAACAACAATAACTCTATTTATTGCGTAAGCGAACATTTCTGCACAGTAAATGATTTCTCATAGAAGCAATCACAGTGAGTTCAAATGTACATCAAAGCGAATATACAATTACACATTTTCGGATGACCCGTTTCGTTTCCATTTGCAAAAAGTTTCATTAGCAAAGGTAACTAAAATTATTTCACATTTACTTACTGCCATTTTTTTTTCCTAAAATTATCTTGTTTCATTCAATATAACTATCAATAAAAAAAAAAGATTGACTGTTTGGAACAATTATTTAATTTAACAATTTCTATTCGTCCATTTTTATATAATTTACAATTATTTCAATTTCAATATCAAAGGTAAAAGTAGAGTTCATATTTCTTATTTTTTACTAATGTTTTCATCAACAAAGTAGTTGCATTAAATACGTTAATATATTACCATTTTATTAATAATATTGTATCATTTGCAAAAATTTCAGAAATAATAAGGTTCCTATTACATTTTTCTTTTTTTCAAATTTATTTGTTAAGTGCAATTCATTTTTGAATAAAATCTTACATAAAATATATTTCCCCACTTTTTGATTTTTCAATATATTTTCTTGCAAATTTGTAACTGATTAAACGAATAATATAACCGATTTATCGCTATGTTATTAAATATTGTCAGAAACCATATTAGTATTAAAATTTAAACTTTATTTTTCTATAAAACTGGAAACTCTTATTAACCTTAGTTATAAGTCACAACAATTGTTACTTATACTTTTTTTTTTGTTACATTATTCCATCTCAATCACTTACATTAAATATTATCAAAGAGCCATTTTTAGTGCTGAAAATACAACAAAACTAAAGTAATATGCATTATTAAAATCACACAAAAGGACTATTGAAGTTTCCGTCCAAATCAAGAATAATTTATGAAAAATTATCAATTTGCTATTATAATATAAATTCTATTTTCATAAAATGTAAAAATAATAGTTTTTTGTTATTTAGTTTAAATGACGAACGTATTGTAATCGTTTAAAAGAAAAAAAATACAATAAATCAGTTATTCCCTTTTATATATGGGCACCATAAGTGAGAAAAATGATAATAGAAAAATCAATATACAAGCAATAATACTAAAATAAATACGCTCTCATTATTATTCTGATAAAATCAATAACTGTGCAAACTATGAGATTCAATTATAATATAACAAAAAAATAGTAAATAATCTTATATAAAATGTTAAAAAAAACAGTATATTTTGTGTTGTGCACCTGAAATTGTAAAGAATACATAAAATTTACTTTACTATTAAAACGCAGATTTTGCAGTCATGATGTTTAATTATCTTTTATAACAGATTCAATAAAATTATATGTTAATAACTTTATTTTTGTTTCCTATACCATAAAATGAAAATTAGCAATAGAAGATTTATATGTTTTGTGAACATTAATTAAATAACAACGTAGAATATTATATTACGTGCCAAATAGTATTTCATAATTTGATTTTCAAATCGATCCTATATAATTTTTTTAAATTACGTCTATTCTTTACATTTACAGAAACTTGTTTAGATTTGTTAGTAAATGTATTGTTTGCATATAAAATAAAGTTATATAATCAAATGTTATTAGTCTTTTATTTAACCATTTTCTAATCCTATTTACTACTTTTGTATTAATATTGAATTTTAATATATTTTTTTTTATAAATTCGTCATTTTGATGTAACTATCTTTTTTCAAGTTTACACAAATAACTTTAATAAAGATTTTGTACATATTTCCTTACGTTTCATAAACTCTGATTATTATTTGAGAAAGTCGAATTATCTATTTATATCATTGTTTAAAATAATTTGTTCTAAATTTACTAATAAAAAAAAAGTATTTTGCTTTTACATACTTCCTGCATAAATACTGAATGTTGCGTGCAAATATAAAATTATTTTTTTATATTTTATAAAATCTAATGTTTTGTAATTGATGATTGAGTGAAAAAAAAGATTAATATTATAAGAAAAGTAGATTCAAACATTGCCACGTGTCAATGGTACTTGTATTTATTGACATGTA
>NW_017096144.1:68807-74944 GCF_001412225.1 Nicrophorus vespilloides | reverse complement strand
TTGAGTTTCTTTGTATAGATTAGGTATTAACGATGTTTGTTCCTTTGTTCAAAAATATTGGCGATTAGTTGTGGTGATGTTTACAAATAGTTTAACGATGATTTGGGATATCCAGGCAGCACAATAAAAGTTGACGGCTACGTGCGGCACGCAACGGCCTTATCTTTACTGAGAATTTTTCCATCTACTTTCGTCTTCCCATGTCCACTGAACATACTCCCCGAGCATGTTGTTTGCTCTTCATGCTCTATGCAAGACAACTTGTTTTCCAGCTGATAAGGCTGGAACAAAGGTCGCGCCACCAATTAGAGTCACCGACGGCAATGCGTCCAGAGTCCCATGAGATGGTGCAAGAGAGAGAAAGAGAGAACAACAGCAATGGAAGAAGTATTAAAAAGAAGAAGTAAAAAAAAAGAGATTGAATGGGGCGGCGGTTTTATGAATAGTAATGAGAGTTTAATGCGCTGTTTACTTGAGGCCACACAGCAAATATGTCCCAATTGAGCGGAAGAAAACGGCGGAGCGAAGAAGACGAATCTTTCTTCGTTTTTTTTTTATGTTCATGTTTTTGTTGTTGTTCTTCATTGTCGTTGATGATGCTGATATACGTATTCAAATGGCGGCCTAATCCGTTCGCAGTCAATGTGAACGTTCGCATAAAAAGTAAATATTGTTGTTTGGCAAACACTCGGTGATTATGTGCAGGCTTAATAAATAATTGCACTCGCTGTTCTTGTATCTACACTAGTTACTTATATACCGGAACGTGAAGAGAGGATCTAATCGATTCGATAACCAAACAAGAAAATCGAAATTACCGTCACGACGAAACAACCCATCGACGGATTTGCTCTTCATCTCCTGCTTTCCGCATAAATCCATCCACCTACCTACTAACTTATCCACTCCATAACTTATATTTACATTCATTTTACAACAACTATAAAGTGCATCACGCAATTATTTCTTTTTTATAATTTATTTCAAGTTTATACAACGTCTAATTATTTAATTCTTATAATTCAAACAACAATCATGTTCTGAAATTCTTTACTTCTCGTCTATTTAGAAAACAATACAATTACAGGTATCCCCAGACTTACGAACTAGTTTCGTTTCAAAGGGTTGTTCGTAAGTCGAATTTGTTCTTACCACACTTTATCATGGTTTATTGCATAAATTTGTAGACAATTATTTAATAAAAAAAAAAGACAATAGAAACAAATGTTTGGACAGTTAATTTTTTTATCACTACATATCTCTTTGTAACAAGTTAGAGATTTATTTTAAATTAATATAATAATATATTTTAAAGAAAATTGATGATTTATATACAATTTGCAGGAGTTACTCCTTTTTTGTTTTATTATAATTCTTATTAAATGAAAATGTTTATTTTTATACATAATTGTTGCAATAGAGATTTTTTAAATATTTTTTTAAATTGCATTAAACAAAATTACGGCATGAATTATATAGAAATAAAAGAGAAAGTAATTGACATAGAAAAACATAAGATTTCTTTCAATTATAATACTCACAAGCGATTTTATATAGAAACATTGATGTGAATGTAATTCTTATACTCTATAAGATAAACAGAATAAACATACAATTAAATGTTTGGTGAATTCAGTTAATTTGTAATTAAATGTATTATGTATAACATTTTGTTGCTATAATTTAATATGAAATTTCATTAAAAAAAATATATTTATAAAATTTTAACTCTTAAAATACATTTCTATAAAAGCTTATCGTTTAATTATCTTCTTTAAAAAAACTAAATTGCAGAGAGTCGAACCGAACCGAAATTAACCGGATTTTTTTTTAACTGTAACCGGAACTTATAATTGCTCAATTGAAAAACCGAAACCGGAACAGAATTTTTAATTACGATATATAAACAATGTATAAGAGACAACTATAAAGTCTCTTTGAATTCTCCGAATTATTTTATCAAATAAACAAAACCATTAAGGCCGAATTCTTTGGAAACATATTTATGTTTTGTAATTTATTTATGTAAATACTTAGAACGTAACCGTAAACCGGAATGAAATTAATTTCGGTTCGACTCTGCTAAATTGTGTAAAGCTACATATTTAAATTACAGAATATATAAAATGAATATTTTTCAACGATTGGAGATATAATTTCATATGAATCTTCACGATGAAAAACTAATTAATTGTTATTATTAAATTAATAATGTGATTATCAAAGTAAATTCATAAAATATCTGTTAAAAGATTTCATAGTTGTTGCTTTTTCGTTTAATTCTGTTCATCCCGTTCAAACGATCTATAAATAAATAAGGTGTGTCCTTACTATATCCTTCGTATTATCCAGTTATCTACGATATTTTGACTGGCTTCCCTCGTTATCTGCGCTCGGCTATCTGAACCAGCAAACTACGATCGATTGGGCGAGACCGACGGCCGTTATTAAAAGGAAAATCAATAACTGAGAAGGGCAATTAATTGCTAAGCCAGACCATAGTACGTTTAACAATTGCAAAAATTAATGTAATTTTCAGAAAATTTATTGCGCGCAATCGTTGAGCGCCGAAAACATGAGACACTCAATCAAATTCTATCCAAATTTGCTTTGGTTCATTCATAAACTCACTCAATTATAATCCGTTCGAATATCATTTATTGCCATGAATTCGCTCAACCTTACTCCACAGTCTATATGCCTATCATAAAGTAACATTTGAGTAAGTGAAAGTAATCTTACTTAATATCAAATTTCGTGTATAATATGTGGAAATTAGATTTGAATTCCCAATCATTTTCAATTTCTATACATTTTTGTAATTTTGTTCTTTAATGATGACAAGAAAATTCTAATATGGAATATATGGAAAGAAGATGATTTGTTTTGCCTAATTTTCAATACAGAAAAGTTTAAAATATTTTATTTATTATCATTTTTTTTGTTAATTTATCAAATATTTGAATTGATTTAATTCTTTACCTATTTTACACAATTAAAATGAAAAACAATTATTATCTAGAATATTTGAGGGAATTTCTTTTTCGAATAATACGAAATATCTTTATTAACTAAATGTTTCTTGTGTCCGAATTTTTTTTTCTTTTCGTATTTGAATAGCTTGAAAACAGTTTATAATTCCAGTTATTATTCTATATTAATTTATTACAAGATTTGTAACACATGAAATTGTTTATTTTAAATAAAAAAAATCAATATAATTATGTATTAAACTTAGTTTTTTTTTAGCAATTTCATAGAATTACAAAATTTATCAAAATGTGAGTTTAATTTATAATAATTCTTTTTATATTCATGCCATTGCATTTGTGCAACAAACATTTATTCCTAGTTGACCTTCTTACATAGACCACTTTTTGGTTTGATTGATTTGCTTTAACTTTTTGTTCATACTTATTTAAGTGAAATGTTGAGAATATATATTTTTTTTAATGTACAAAACTCTCACAAAATCCATCTTGCGTAGGTGTACCAGACCAAATGGAATATTAATAATTAACATCTTATTATGAGCTGATGCTGAGTGAAAACGAGTTTAGGTGTGGTTTGCGTTTACACGTGGATATATATTTTTTTTATGTCGTTTTGTGTAATGAATCGTTGTGGCTCGAAAATATGCTGCACGTTAGTACAAAAATTAGCATGTATCATCATCTCAGAAAGAGAGGCTAATCTCTGCATTTGGATTCAATTGGCGTGTCGTCGATGATGGATCGTTTCCGCATGTGCCTTCGAGCGCACGCACTTCTTTCGATCCGCCTAATTCTGTTCCCATCCAAAAGAGATCACAACCTAAATTACATAACAATGGTAGGAGAGGCTTAGCGTGGGATTTGCGGGCGAAAGATAGCGAACTATTAAAATCGCGTTATCCTGCGGTATCTACGCTCAACAGGCCAGCAAGGACAATCTGCCCCGGTCCATTATCATCACGCACGACCACCACCAACCATCCCGCAACGAGCGAACGCATCCCTTTTCCTTCCGCTCACCCTTCCAACCCCATTCGGTGGAATGAAAATATTTTCTCTGCACAGGGTAGTAGGTAGGTATTTCAGCGCCAACCGAAACGAAATTATCTCCCAGGAGACTAGGAAACAACAACAGAAGGAGGAGTAGGAGACGTGAGAGTTCGTCGACCGTTTTAACTGTACACGACTATTTACAGTAAGCAGAATGATATAATTACCACATATGCAGAAAAGCCCCTCGGGAGTGAAAACCCCACTGTTCACGTTCAACCCAATCGAATAAAATCGAAGGGGAAAATATTAAGTACAATACGAAAAAAAAACCGATACGCTTAGTTGACTGAAATAAAATTGAATGTTATGTATACATAATCTTACAACTACAATTTCAAAAACAGTGTACGTTCGTCTGAAAATCAAGTACGTTAATGCGAATCAATTATATTCATGTACGTATTATGCGGTGGATCGGTGGCAATCGAAATTCGACAACCATAAGCCCGACAGTATCTTTTATTGTTCGATATAGACTCATACATAAAACTTATAACAATATGAAATAATCTAAAATACAATTGTTGTTATTTATTGTTAATAACAATATGTTATTATTATATTTGTATTCATTGACTTATTTATAATAAACTTTAACAATAAGTATAAAAACCCCTACTGAATTACGCTAATTCTATGTGCATTTTTTGTTTAATAACTTTGTATTTTGCTTTCTTGAAGTAATGATCTTTGAGTTTTCGAGGCGAAATGAATATTGATACCGAGCTGCTAAATATGACTTGATTGACTTGCTTTTCGACTCATTGGAATGGCAAACACGAAGAAGTCTTGAGACGATTTCAATTCGGCTCCAATCGAATCACCCTCACCCATTCTGCATAATCACACAAAACATCAATTAAGTCAGCAAATTCAGCTGATTTTTTCCACAAGTTGTCCAATCTTTATGTATTCTAATAATACCAATTGAAAATTCTAAAAGAAATACATTTTGTACAACTTTCCGAATCATTTTCTAAAATATAAAAAGTCAATTAAAATACCTGTTAACATTGTTATGTTAAATATTTTGATATTTTCAATATGAATAATAGTGATGTCAGCAAATTCAACAAGATCAGCAATCTCGTAATATCAGTTATCATTTCATTTTTTTTTTGTGGTTTATTGAAATAAACGAAAAGTTATACATTTTATATGATTTTTTAAAATATATTTTTTTTGCAAAATTTGTTCATTGAAAAAAGAATTTTCATTGAACTGTTATAGAAATATTCAATGATTCATGTGAAAATGTGTTGAAACAGATTGATTTTAAATAAAATTTCACTATAAAATCAATAAATAAATCCAGTTGGATGTATTCATTCACACGTCTTCGGAGCACAAACAAAGAGTGCTACTGTTCAGAGATTGTAATTGAAAAAGCTGCTGTGAAGATGTTGTTCTTTATATGTGTGTGTGTGTTTATTTCTTCTTCTTTTATATTCTTCTTCAGCAGCAGCAGCATCCTTGTACCACTGTTGATGGGATGATGTGTTGCGTGTGTCTTCTCCGTCCGTGTGTATACGTGTGTGGGTTTGAGCTCTAAGTGGTTTTTTATTATGTGGAGTCATTTCGGCCCATTATCCAAAGTAACCGATCGGTAGTCCAACACTAATAATACTTTCGTGTTCACACCTCAAAACAAATTCTTCTTCGATTTTTATTTCGTCGTTCCACAATCGAGCCTCGAGTTTATAGACTCCCAAGAAGGTGTTGGGAAATTCGAATTCTATTTCTACCACTGCTGTAATTAATGTGACAATCGTCGAGTTCCAGGTGGGCGCACGTTATATTATATTGTATTATTATTTATTTATTTTTTTACTTTTCGATACGATCGAATCGTCACAGATCATCGAATAATGTGAAGCGTAATGTGGCATTATGTTACGCGCTTCATTTCGTATTTCGTAACGTCATCGTGACTCGAGCGTTGCGGTAATGAAATAATATCTTTCACTTCGGACAGAATAATTGCGGACGCGCGTCAAACGGCTCCCTTTCGATTCATTTACTCTCCCCCAATTTCTAATGGGGAGCAAAAGGAAATAATAATGGTAGAAAAAATAAATACGCAACAAAAAA